>NC_088346.1:37092500-37310000 GCF_036884655.1 Musa acuminata AAA Group | reverse complement strand
TAGGCGGTGGCACCGCTTGGTTGGGCGGTGGCACCGCCAGCATCGAGAACCCAAAGATAATTCAAATTTTGGAGCCCAAATTTGAATCCTCTTGAGGCCTATAAATACCACTCAAATCTCAGCTGAGATAACAACTTTTTGAGCAGCAATTGATTGAGAGAAAGCTCTTAGAAAAGGTCTTAAAAAGTCTAGTTTTCAATTTGCTAGTGTTTACCTCATTCCTTCTCGAAAATCTGTAAGAGAGTGAACCGCTTGTAAAGAGTTGTAAGAGGGGTATTTGCCCTTCCATTTCAAAAGAGTTGCTAGTGGAAGGTGGGAGCCTCATCGAAGAGGGGCCTCGCAAGTGGAGTAGGTCATTTGACCGAACCACTCTAAAATCGGCGTGATCTCTGGTTTGCATTTCATTACTGCATTTATCTTTCTTCAAACCTTTACTTTGCTAAGTTCACTGCCCTTATCTTATTACGTACGCTTTCAACGCAATTAAGACGATTTCAAACGAAACATTATTTTTATCGTACGAAAGATTTTCTAAAACCGAAGTTTTAATCTGCTGCACTAATTCACCCCCCCCCTCTTAGTGCCGCTCCGATCCTAACAATTGCGACAAGTAGAGATTCTGATATGAGATATCCGCCAGAGCACCTATCTTATTAGATATCCAATAAGCTCATGAATTATTGGATCCTGTGGATGAGATCCAATAAGAGCCAATGAGAGATTATTGAATAGAGATCCACTAATCTAAGAGGTTTAGATAGTTGGATGGAGATCCAATATCCAATGGGGTAGGATCCATCATGGTTAAGTTGGTAGGGGCCTTTGGAAATAGGAGGGAACCTAAGACCCAAATGCTAGAGGTTTTTAGATAACCACCTCCTATTCTCCTCTCCTCTTCTCCTTCTCAAATAACAGGTGTGGATATTGTTGGGAAAATCTTTGGGGGCGACATCACATACGCAGTGGAAGAACAATAAAACAAAATCCCTGATTCTCAAAGAGATGTTCGTCATCATGCGAAGATTGGTGCACAAAATCTATGAAACTGAAAAACTACGTATAGAATAGATTGTGTTACCTAGGGAGATCGTATATCCTTGTTTCCTTGCAGATCCTTAGGAGAGGGTGAAGGAGGTCAAGCGTCCTCCTCTCTAGCGGTGATCCGTATAGCAGGGCTGAGACGATGCTCCTCAAAACTCCAAGCCTATTTTGAGGTGGAGAGGGGAAGGAGAATAGGAGAGGCAAGCAAAGGCTCTAGCCTATGAGGCTCTGAATACCTCCTATTTATAGAGATCCCCTATCAAACCCTAATGGATCCTCCCCTAGTGGTATTGGATCTACATCCAATAACCCAATCCTTTTAGATTAGTGGATCTCTATCCAATAATCTCTCATGGGCTCTTATTGGATCTCGTCCATAAGATCCAATCATTCAGGGGCTTATTAGATATCCAATAAGAGAAGGGCTCCATCGGATATCTCATATCTGAACCTCTACTTATCGCAATGTTTATCATATGTGTGTAACCCTCTAGGCCCAATATCGAGCTGGTCGTGAGTCATACCTGTCAGAACTCCTAACTTAGTGAATTATTTTCTCTATAATAATTCACTTGACTCATCGACTACGGACGTATTAGGCCACTATATCGTAGTTACCAAATGATACAGGGGAATCCAATCCATTGGACCTGTCTGTCCTCAGTTACTGTGTACCTATAGTCCCTCATCCATCTAATATTCTAGAGACCGTATATCGAGCATGGTGCTATCGGACCCATACAGTTTCTACTCGAGTCTCGCTCTAATTGGATTCTCCTAGAGAACTCTTTCTCTCTCAACCTGAATGACCCTAGCCAGGGATTTGTTTGAGCAAGAACACATGGGATATTCCTCTTATGACGCCGAGAGTGGATGATCCTCTATCAACACTCAATAGCCCTCGTAAGGTCGACTACTACTCCCAGTTACCAGTTGTACTAGATCTAGGACAACCAAACCTATAAGTCTGGTATCAAAGAGTGGAGTACTCATATAGGACATCCTTGATGTCTCAAGTCTAAGAACCAGATATACCACTAGGACTACGGAATTGCTGTCTGACAATAAGGCATCACCAACCATCCAGCATTCCGTAAGCGGATCAATTAGTGAACTCATTCTCCAATGAGCACCTATACTGTATCCCTAGTGTCCCTACATGAGCAGCTATGAGACCAGCTGTATCCATCATATAGATAGGTATACAGCACACTAGTCTGTCCGGTTATCACGATTTCCCTCTCGAGTAACCAATGACCGGGATTATTTAGGATATGTGTTTAAAGATGAATCGATCTCATTTTCGTGATCTCATCATGATCCGATTCTCATTGCACAAATCCAAGGATATCATAATATATATATATATGCATATATGCAATGGTTATAAAGTGATATATACCAAAATATAATAAGCAAAAAGATTCTGTATCAAGCCACACGTGTCATCACTCACATGATTGGCTTGCTGGGCACCTATGACTAGCAATCTTCCACTTAACCTAAAGCCAATCACCTATGTGTCTGATCCCCATCAAACCCCTATGATGCTCAAAGACAATCTAAGACAACGACTTTGTCAGTGGATCTACAATGTTATCTTCGGATGGAACTCTTTCTACTGCTACATCTCCTCGGGTTACGATATCTCTGATAAGGTGGAACCTCCTCGGAACATGCTTAGATTTCTAATAAGACCTAGGTTCCTTCGCTTGAGCAATCACCCCATTGTTGTCACAATATAAGGAGATCGGCTCCTCGCTACCCGGCACGACTCCTAAATCTGTGATGAACTTCTTCAACCAGACTCCCTCCTTTGCTGCATTTGATACAGCATTGTACTCCGCCTTTGTGGTTGAGTAAGTAGTAGTATCTTGCTTGGAACTCTTCCAGCACATTACTCCTCCATTAAAGGTGTACACGTACCCCGAATTCGACTTGCTATCATCGACATCAGACTGAAAACTTGAGTCTGTGTAGCCTTCAACCTTAAGGCTACTACCTCCATATACTACTAAAAGATCCTTAGTCCTTCTCAAGTACTTAAGGATACACTTTACTGCTTTCCAATGCTCCAAGCCTGGATCCTCCTAATACCTGCTCGGGACACTCAGAGTATGCGCTATATCAGGCCTAGTACATAGCATGACATACATGATAGACCCTATTGCTGACGCATAAGGTATCATATCTATGTTCACCCTTTCTTTTGGAGTCTTTGGGGACATACTCGTAGAAAGCGATATCCTATGTCTCATCGATATGAGACATCTCTTGGAATTTTCCATGCTAAACTTTTGACAATGGTTTCTATGTACTTGGATTGGAACAAGCCAAGCATCCTCTTAGATCTATCTTTATAGATTTTAATCCCCAAGATATAGGATGCTTTCCCTAAGTCCTTCATGGAGAAGTGTCTAGATAACCAAGCCTTCACTATGGATAGCATTCCTACGTCATTCCCAATGATCAGGATGTCATCCACATATAACACTAAAAAGGTGATAACGCTCCCACTTACCTTCTTATATATACAAGGCTCATCTTCATTCTTAACGAAGTCATAAGATCTGATTGCCTCATCAAATCTTATGTTCAAACTTCAAGAAGCTTGCTTTAGTCCATAAATGGATCTAAGCAACCTACACACCTTATCTGGACAGTTCTTGGACATGAATCTCTCAGGTTGCATCATATACACCTTCTCATCGAGGTTCCCATTGAGGAATGCGGTTTTCACATCCATCTGCTAGATCTCATAATCATAGTGTGCTATAATAGCCAATAGAATTTTGATGGATTTTAGCATTCCTACGGGTGAGAAGGTTTCGTCGTAGTCAACACCTTGCCTTTGATGATACCCCTTAGCCACTAGCCTTGCTTTATAGGTCTCTACATTTCCATATACTTTGATCTTTTTCTTAAAGATCCACTTGCAACCGATGGGTACAATACCTTCGGGTACATCAACTAGGTTTCATACCTTGTTGGAGTACATAGAATCCATCTCAGAATTCATGGCTTCTTGCCACTTCCTAGAGTTTATACTCATAATAGCCTCCTCGTAGGTCTAAGGATCAATATCCTCAATATCCTCTCCTCTAATATGTCCCACATATCTCTCAGGAGGATGGGATACTCTATCAGACCTACGTAAAGTTGAAACTTGTGTATTAGGTACCTAAACAGACTCGGGCTGTAGAGTGGTGCTTAAGCTTGGTTCTCCAACCTCACTCAACTCTATCATTCTCCCACTATCTCCGCCAAGAATGTGTTCCTTCTCAAGGAACATTGCTCTTATAGCTACAAAGACCTTTTGGTCCTCAAGATGATAGAAATAATACCCACAAGTTTCCTTGGGGTATCCCATAAATTTGCATCGCTCTGTCCTTGATTCTAACTTATCGGGGTTGTGTCTTTTAACGTGGGTAAGGCAGCCCCAAATCTTAATAATCTTAAGATCAGACTTCTTCCCTTTCCATATCTCATATGGTGTAGACACTATCGACTTAGTTGGAACTCTGTTCAGAAGGTAAGCTACGGTTTCTAGGGCATATCCCTAGAATGAGATGGGTAGGTTAGCAAAACTCATCATGGACCGTACCATATCTAATAGCATATGATTTCTCCTTTCAGAGACACCGTTGAGCTGAGGTGTATAAGGAGGTGTCCACTAAGATAATATCCCATAGTCCTTGAGGAACTGAGTAAACTTTGTACTTAAGTACTCACCTCCTCGATCTGATCGAAGAGTTTTGATACTCTTTCCAGTCTGGTTCTCCACCTCATTCTTATACTCTCTGAATTTTTCAAAGGCCTTGGACTTGTACTTCATTAAGTACACATATCCATACCTTGAGAAATCATCAGTAAAATTAATGAAGTAGGAGTAACCACCAATGGCATGAGTTGACATGGGTCAACATACATCACTATGTGTGAGTTCTAACAACTCAGTGACTCTCTCTCTAGTTCCACTAAATGGAGAGTTAGTCAGTTTTCCACGAAAGCAAGATTCGCAAGTTGCATATGACATATAGTCGAATGGATCTAGATATCCATCATTTAGCAACTTTTGAATCCTTCTTTTATGGATGTGACCTAGCCTACAATACCACAGGTATGCACTGTTCATCTCATCTCATTCCCTTTTGGACACATTTATATTTATGATATGTGGAGTAATGTTTAACATAAATAAACCATTATGCAATGTTCCTTTCGTGATAATCTTATCATCTAATAATATCAAACAACCATTGTTCTCAAAAACTAGTTTATATCCACTAACTGTCTAACATGTGTTGAATCTCATATTTTGATGATGAAACTACTTGATATATGTTTATGATTTAATCTACGTTTTGAGTGACGCAGGATGCTTCGATCAGGATGAGACAATTAAAGCAGGAAAATCATATTGTGCCGAAGGAACATGTCAGAAGATTGGACGTCGGGCCAGTGGATCGATCGACGTATCGATAGAAGGCTTCGGGCCATGGACTCGGGCATCGGGCCAAGAAGGGCAGGTATTGTGCCAAGGATATCGGAGTTGTGGAGTCAACTGGCCGATTGGGCAATAGGCTGTAGGAGAGGACGATGCGCCGAAGAATCAAACGAAGCGTCGAGGGACCAATGACATATCGGACAACTTGGTTAATTGCTTAGGATTAATTGTCTCGATCAAAGTTTTATTTTAAGTGTGCAGGATTAACTACAATGGAAGAAAGACATGCAGCAGGAGTTGTGCCGGAGTCAAGACAATGATCACGTTGGGAGTTCGAGAGTTCGACGGAAGTTCGGACAATCGTCGGAGGTTCTGCGGGAACAAATCCGAGAAGTCCATAAGCTTGCCAAAAGAAGCTCGTCGGAACTCGCCAAGTGGATCGTCGCAAGTCCAGGAGTTTGCCGGAAGTCCACATGAGCATCACCGAGGGTTCATCGGATGATCGACGGAAGTTCGCCGGAAACTCGCCGGAAGAAGCAATTGACGCACCGGAGCAAGCTGCAAAAATTGTCTTAGGATTTATCGTAGTTAGCACAATGATTAAGTTGGAAATGGAGGTGATCCCATTAGCTTAATCTTGGGGCAATTGGACCCCTGAAAAACCCAAATTAAGCCGAATGGATCAACCCATTCGGACCCTGATTGCTGTGGGAGGTGCAATCGCCCAAGCCAAGAGGTAGCACCGCCTAGGCTAAGTCTCCCAGGGAGACTGGGCAGTGCAACCACCCTAGCCAGGAGGTAGCACCACCTGGGCTCAGTCTCCGAGCGAGACTGGGCGGTGCAACCTCCCTTGACAGGAGGTGCAACCGCCTGAGCTCGGTCTTCGAGCTCTGGCATAGAGGTGCAACCGCCCCTGACAGAGGTGGCACCGCCCAGAGGCTCAGTCTTCGAGCTCTGCCAAGCGGTGCAACCGCCCTAGTCAAGAGGTGCAACCGCCTGATCCCGGAATTCCGGGAATTGACAGTTTTGAGCTTCAAATTTGAACTGGGTTGGGGCCTATAAATCCTCCACCCATTCAGCACTGAAAGAGCACAGACATACACTGAAATCTTGATCTTTTTCTAAGATTCTTAGAGCTCAAAATTGTTGTAAAGGCCAAAAGTTCTTCTCCCTCTTTTCTTCCAAGTTCTGTGTTGTAAAGAGAGGAGAGAAAATTTCTGTAAGGGTTGTCTCCTAAGCCCGTCAAAAGGAGTGAAACTGTAAAAGGGTGGTTGGCCTTCGCCTATTGAAGGAAGGCCTCTAGTTGACGTTGGTGACCTCGTCGGTGGAGGAAGCCAAAAGTGGAGTAGGTCAAGATTGACCGAACCACTCTAAATCTCGGTTTGCATTCACTTTGAGCATATTATCCTTACTGCAAACCTCCTTTGAAGCTTACTGCTTTCTGCGCATATACAATCGAGTTTCAAGCTTTGCAATTTCCGAATCAGCGTTTAGACGTAAATCTGCTTTTTCGTACGATCATCATATTTCAGATTACGTTTACGTTTTGATTTTTACCATAACTGCAAACTGCCTTTATACTCTTGCTTAAACTGGATCTTGCCTAATCAAGTGATTTACGAATCAACAAGTAGATGTAAATCAGTTTCTTTGTACGAACGTCGTATTTCAGTTTGCGCTTATATTCTGGTTTTCATCATAACTGCAAACTGCCTTCATAGATTGACTTTAACATCATATTTCTTGATCTTAAGTTAAAGTAATCTTAGAATCAACTTTCAAACAGAAATTGTTTTTATCGTTCGAACGCAGTTTTGTTTTAATCGCAGAAAGTTTTCCGCTGCAATAATTCACCCCCCCCCCCCCCCCTCTTAGTGCTCTTGATCCTAACAACATGAAATGGAGATAATATTTTTGATAATAGAAGGAACAAAATAACATACATCTAATGCAATAAAAGCTCTACCAGGCAGATGTAGGGCGACCTTGCCAATAGCTACTACAACAACTTTTGCTCCATTAACCATCTTGAGGTCCATCTTGCCTCTCTCTAGTCTCCTAGGCCTTGCCAGAACCTGCAATGAATTGTATATATGATAAGTGCTAGTCATATGTGCCTAGCAAGCCAATCACGTGAGTGATGGCACGTGTGACTTAATATAGAATCTTTTTGCTTATTATATTTTGGCATATATCACTTTATAACTATTGCATAAATGCATACATATATTGTGATGTCCTTGGATTTGTGCAATGGGAATCGGATCGTGATGATATCACGATAGTGAGATCGATTCACCTTTAAACACATATCCTAAATAATCCCGGTCATAGGTTACTCGAGAGGGATATCGTGATAACCGGACAGACTGGTGTGCTGTATACCCGTCCATATGATGGATGCAGCTGGTCTCATAGCTGCTTGTGTAGGGACACTAGGGATACAGTACAGGTGCTCATTGGAGAATGAGTTCACTGATTGATCCACTTACGGAATGCTGGATGGTTGATGATGCCTTATTGTCAGACAACGATTCCGTAATCCTAGTGGTGTATCTGGTCCTTAAACTTGAGACACTAAGGATGTCCTGTATGAGTGCTCCACTCTTTGATACCAGACTTATAGGTTTGGCTGGTCCCAGATCTAGTACAGCTGGTCATTGGGAGTGGTAGTCGACCTTACGAGGGCTATTGAGTGTCGATAGAGGATCATCCACTCTTGGCGTCATGAGAGGAATATCCCATGTGTTCTTGCTCAGACAAATCCCTGGCCAGGGTCATTTGGGTTGAGAGATAAAGAGTTCTCCGGGAGAATCCGATTAAAGCGAGACTCGAGAAGAAACCGTGTGGGTCTGACAATACCATGCTCGATATATTGTCTCTGGTATATTAGATGGATGAGGGACTATAGGTACACGGTAACTGAGTATAGACAGGTCCAATGGATTGGATTCCCCTGTATCGTTTGGGGACTACGACGTAGTGGCCTAGTACGTCCGTAGTCGATGAGTCGAGTGAATTATTACAGAGATAATAATTCACTGAGTTAGAAGGAGTTCTGGCAGGTATGACTCACGGCCAGCTCGATATTGGGCCTAAAGGGTCACACACATATGGTAGGCATTGCGATGAATAGAGGTTTGGATATAAGATATCCGACGGAGCCCTTGTCTTATTGGATGCAGATCCAATACCCACTAGGGGAGGACCCATTAGGGTTTGACAGGGGACCTCTATAAATAGGAGGGATTTAGAGCCCCATGGGCTAGAGAGCTTTTGTTTGCCTTTTCCTATTCTCCTCTCCATCTCCATCTCAAAGTAGGTCTGGAGTTTTGAGGAGCGTCGTCGCAACCCTACTGTGTGGATCACCGCTAGAGAGAAGGACGCTTGACCTCCTTCACCCTCTCCTAAGGATCTGCATGGAAACAGGGATATACGATCTCCCTAGGTAACACAATCTACTCTATACGCAGTTTCAAGTTTCGTGGATTTTTGCGTACTAATCTTCGCATGACGACGAACATCTCTTTGGAAATTGGGGATTTTGTTTTTCTTGTTCTTCCGCTGCGCATATGATGTCGCCCCCAAGGATTTCCCAACAGTGGTATCAGAGCCAGGTTGCTCGTGCGAATGATTGGTTTTGAACTGCGTGTGTTGTGTTTAGGAAGAATTTTGACGTCAAAATTATTGACGCAAAAACAAGGAAGGGCAACAATAGTTGCTGCCCTCGATCTACGTGTGTATAGCGTAGCCGAAGACGGGCAGCACAGGGGCTGCGTATACTGCAACCGGTCGGGGGCCTGCTTGCAGCAGGCTTGCTGCCGGCGGGGCTGGCAGCCCACGGGCAGAGGCGCTAGCCGCCGCCGCTGCTCCCGCGGGCGAAACTCCCCCATAGGGGCGGTCGCCCGGTGGGACAGCAACGCCTGCGGAGGCGGCGGCACCCGAAAGGGGCGCCCACCCGCAGCGGTAGCGCTGCCTGCAGGCGTGCCGCCTACAGGCGAGGGCAGTGCCCTCGCCCCGCCGCATAGGACGCCGCTGCTCCCGCGTGCGAAACCCGCCACAAGGGCGGTCGCCCGGTGGGATAGCACCGCCTGCGGAGGCGGCGATGCCCGAAGGGGGCGCCCACCCACAACGGCAGCGCTGCCAGCGTGCATGCCGCCTGCAGGCGAGGGTAGTGCCCTCGCCCCGCCGCATAGGCCGCCACCGGCAGGGTGGCGGCGGTGGCAGCAACGAAAAGGGGAAAGGGCATTAGGGTTTTCTGGGCAAAAGATAATTTTACCCCTCGGAATTTGAGAAATTTTAGTTTCTGTCTTTTGTCCAAATTACGAAAATACCGCTATGAATTCAGAAATTCCTTATAATGTCCATGATTTCAGAAAATATTAATTAATTAAAAGGTTTAGTTGATTATTATTATTTATTATTATTATCTAGTAGTCCTACATGATGATGATTATTTATACATGTGATGTATGATGTGTGGACGGATGTTCATGGACCGTGTGATGTGTGTACTTTGATTATTATTATTGAGGTCTGCGAACCTCCATTATATTTCTCATTTATTGTCGGGCCTGCGTGCCTATGATTAAGTTGTAATCACATGAAGAGGCACAGCGGGAGCGTGGATGCGATAGCGGGACCCACGAGATGGACGATCGTGATGCATGAAGATGCATCAAGATGTCGACGGAACCGACAAGGACGAAATTGGTGATCACAGGGCATGGAGATGCACCGTTGCCCACATAGATCTTGATGTGAGTGATTAGGCCTACTGGCTCGGGCCTAATCATATTAGGTTGTGGTTCATGATCATCTGGTATAATTGCTTATACACATACTAGATATGTATATATATTTGAATGCGATGTAGATATATAATAAATATGTATATGTGTGACATGTTATATTAGGAGACCAAATCATAGAAACATCTCTCGATAATATTAAGTCGGTAAACGTGAGGCAATTAGATTGACCCACGTGGCCTTCCATCGTTATAAGTAGGAACCGATTCCCGGTGTAGGTTGAGTTTGTCGAGTCCCTCGAGACTCACCTATATCGTGATTCGCTATCTTTCTTACGACATAGAGATGTCACCGGTGACCTGAGGGCATGGTATACTTGGTCGAGTCCCTCGAGGGTATATCATCAAATCAGACTCATCTTGTAACGAAGGTGTTGACTTAACCGAGCATCATGGTTGCTCGAGTCCCTCGAGACCATGGTGATTCGGAGGCCGAACAGGACGGGAATCACAAGGAGTTGTGATCGATAAGAGTTGCCTACCTTTTAGGCTTAGTGTGATTGGTCGAGTTGATAGAACCCTTGCAGATTCTAAACTTGGGGTTGATCTCTTTAGGGGATCGGCCTCCTTGGAACTCTATAGGGTTCCTCCCTCCAAGTTGCTGCTCAAAGGCAAGTGTTAGAACCCTTGCAGATTCTAATTTGGGGTTGATCTCTTTAGGGGATCGGCCTCCTTGGAACTCTATAGGGGTTCCTCCCTCCAAGTTGCTGCAGAAAAGATTCATCTATTGGTTGTGAAAAGAGGAGGAATACATGGCTATTTATAGGGTTTCTAAACCCTAACTCCTAATAGGACTCCTACTCAAGACTCCTTCTTCTAACCAATTCCTAATAGACTTCTAATCAAGACTCCTATTTCTTTACAACTCCTAATTTATCTCTAAGAAACAATCTCCTAACCCTAGCCGGCCTCTTCACCTCTTTAATAGGGGTCGGCTTAGGTAGGTTTTACATGAATGTCCCTCTCAATTATGACTCTCCTAGCTAGAGTCCTAACAAACCCGCCCTCTTCAAATCAGCCTTGTCCTCGAGGCTGACGATTCATGAATTTTGGGAATTTGATCTTCAAGTCATCATAGTTCTCCCAAGTGGCATCTTCTGTTGGTAGGTTCACCCACTGTATTAGCACTGTAGTAGTGGGTCGTCGTCGTCGAGTCACGATCCGTCGATCAATAATGACACTTGGCTGGGTCTGAAGTTCTCCTTGGATAGTCATATTTGGTGGGTGGTTTTGGGCTCTCTCCAAGTACCTATTTACAAATTTTGTCTGGCCATTGATTTGCGGGTGATATGCCATACTCCTTTTCAATTTAGTACCCTGTATATATAATAACTTTGTCCAAAATCTGCTCGTGAAGATGCAAGTAGAATTTATCATAAGTAAAATGCGTCCCTTATAGTATAATTCTTTTGAGTCCCAATTGTAATGAGCCACGAAGCTTGGTGCTTCCTGCAATTTTTTTATAATCTTACTTGTCTCTGAATCTTCCTGCCATTCCATCTTAATATCCTCAAGGAAGTCGCTGGTCGGAAGTGAAACGGCTGAAACTTTAGCTTGCTCAGGTAGTTGCGAAAGCGTATCTGCAAAAATATTCTCTTTCCCCTTTTTGTAAGTTATTTCATAATCAAATCCAAGAAGTTTTGTTACCCATTTTTGCTACTTAGGGGATGATATCTTTCGCTCCAAAAAGTACTTAAGGCTTTTATTGTCGATTTTAATTTGAAATTGTCGACCATTCAAGTAGGGTCTCCACCTCGTTGCTGCGCGCACAATGGCAAGCATCTCCTTATCATATATTGACTTATTTTGATGGGAGGGAGATAGTGTCTTGCTAGTGTATATGAGTGGTCGACCATCTTGCATGAGAACGACTCCAATTCCGACTCCAGATGCGTCGGCCTCAATGATGAAGGGTCTATTGAAATATGGTAGCGCAAGCATCGGTGTCGTTGTCATGGCTGCCTTAAGTTTATCGAAGGCAGCAGAGGCTTTGTCCGACCATTGGAAAGCATCTTTTTTCAGTAAAGAAGTGAGTGGTGCACTGATCTTCCCATAGTCCTTAACAAATTTTTGGTAGTAGCCCGTTAGTCCAAGGAACCCCCGTAGTAATTTCACGTTTGTAGGTTTCGGCCAGCCTTGCATTGCCTCAATTTTTGCTGGGTCTACCGCCACTCCTTTTTCTGATATTATATGCCCAAGGTACTCTACTTTTTGCTGGAGAAAGCTGCACTTTGGTTGCTTTACAAAAAGAGTATTCTCCCGAAGGATCGTCAGAACAATCCGTAAATGCCGAATTTGGTCGTAACCGGATCGGAGGTCCAACTTCGTGAAGACTCGAGCTCCTTTTAATTCATCAAGAAGTTCATCCACCACTGGTATTGGGTACTTGTCTTTGATGGTGATGCCAGTTAAAGCTCGGTAATCAATGCATATTCGCCATGTTCCATCCTTCTTGCGTACAAGTAGCACCGGTGAAGAGTAGAGGTTGCAACTTGGCCGAATAACTCCTGTTTTGAGCATCTCTTTTACAATCCTTTCTGTTTCATCCTTCTGGAGATGTAGATATTGATATGGCCGAGTATTTGCTGGAGGTTTGTCTGAAAGAATCGTTATATAATGATCATGCAGACGGGTAAGAGGTAGGTTGTAAGGTTCGTCAAATATATCTGAAAATTCAGCAAGCAAAGGAAGTAGGTTTGTATCTTCAAATTCTATTGGGTCTCCCTTAGTTTGCTGCTCAAGTTGTACCAAAAATCTGCGGCATGCTTTATGCAAAATCTTTTCCATTTGTTGTGTGCAAATCATCGTTATGTCGCCCCCATGTTTCTCGTTCAGTATCACATGTTTCTCCTTACTGTAAAATTTC
This sequence comes from Musa acuminata AAA Group, assembly GCF_036884655.1. NCBI lineage: Eukaryota > Viridiplantae > Streptophyta > Magnoliopsida > Zingiberales > Musaceae > Musa > Musa acuminata. The sequence goes on along the minus strand of NC_088346.1, from coordinate 37,296,836 downwards.
ATAATTAGTTGCATAAAATTTCAAGAAATATCACCTAATGTTGTCAACCATTTAATTATGAGCATGGCCTCATGATCATCAAGCGGGAGAAGGAAGAAATCTGCAATTATCTCTTGGTTCTGCAGCAATAGTTTCTCTTGCGGGCGCCTACGATCATACTTCAAAATCCATCCATCGGCGATCTTAACGTCAAACCTGCTCCAATTCTCAATAGGTAAAGCTATCTGGATAGCAACCTTACTGTTTAGAAAGTTATTAGTATTGCCCATGTCGATGAGAACAGTGATCGGTTGTTGTTTGAGAAGGCCTCCAACTTTCATCGTTTGCGGGTTTGAGTAGTCGGCTAGTGCATGTACCGTAACTTCGATCGATTGTGGCTCTTCTTCTGTATCTTCTTCTTCATATTCCAGGCTCTCTTCTGAATGTTCAATGACCTCTTGGTTCAATCATAAGAAGTCTCCTTTTACTACAGCGATGCTCACGGCTCGTCACAATGCCAACATAACCCCTTCGTATATCTCTCCCGAAGCTCTTCTCCTGTTAACCTCTTTGGTGTAGACACTTGGTCGATAGTAGGGGGGGCTGAGGGCTTCAATATTACTGGTTGAGGAGTGACCCTAGTCCTCCGAGATTCATGGTTCAATTGCTCCTCTTGATGTCGTGCAAAAGATATGGCTGCCATAAGCGTATACGGTTGTCGCGCTTTAACTTCTCCTCGGATCTCCGGCTTCAAGCCCTCAATAAAGGTCCTCAATAGCTGTTTTTGAGACCAATCATGAGTTTGATTAGATAACCTTTCAAACTTGGTTTGGTACTCCTGAATGGTGGAGGTTTGTCGGATCTTTGCTAGTTGTCCGTCAATATTCTCGTAATCGGTTGGTTTGAAGCGTATCAGTAGTCCGTCTTTGAATTGTTGCCATGAAAAGACTCCATAAGTATGTTCAAACCAGTCAAACCACTGTATAGCATCCCGTTCAAGATGTATAGCTGCAATTTTCACCATAGATGCATCTACGATTTTGTGGTACCGAAAATATCGCTCCGTGCGCGAGATCCAACCAATCGGGTCTCCTTCCCATCTAGGGAAGTCCACTCTCATGCATGGATAGTTGAGGTTGGTCATAGAGCTTCTCCTCTCTTGGAAGTCATATCTTTGGGCTTGGTGCGATTGGGCAAAGCTCTCTCCTTGATGTGATTTCTTCGTGCTTAGTGGTCGGCCCAATCTGAGTTCGGTAAAGAGCATCCCAATCTTATCCTCCATTCGCGCCTTGAAGGCTTCGAATTTAGCATTGAATACCTCCTCAGATATCATAGTATATGCTGCCTAATCTGTGATATCAAGATCTCTCTTTTGTTGTCGGGTTAAAGGCATGTATTGGTTGAGAGAGGTGATGGTCGAAAGGGTTGGTAGATTGGTGGATGTAGGCTACGGTTTAGGCTTGTTTGGTGGCTATTTTGGGTGCAGGTTGAGGGTGTGGTTTGGTAGAGTTTTAGGGCTATAGATAAAAGTTTTGGATCTGTGGTAGATGGTAGCAAAGGTTTGGTAGAAATCAATGGAAGTTGCAGCAAGTATGTGCTGTCTTGTAAGAGTAGAATTGTCGTCGAAGAAACAACGGTTTCTCGACGTAATTCCCACCAAAAACGTAAGAGAATTGAGGAGGGAATTGATAGCAAAATCACAATTTATATGACAGCAAGGATATATAATTTAATCAAGAAAATTCGGCAGTATAACAGCAAGGAAATTGGTGCAAGTTGCGATTGCAGAATTCTCATCGAGAAATTCCAACAGGTTACGACAAAAATTTGCATCAACACAAAATCGTTTTTAGAGATGAATTTCTTTATAGATCAATCATAGATGGAAGCCAAGATGATCTATGAAGTGTATAAGAAATTTCAATCAAAAAAGATTGCAAATAGATGGGTTAAGGCAACAATATGCAGCTGAAATTTTATACAACATAGATTTTTATGTATAGCAGATTAGACGTAAAAGATCAGTGGTTTATATTGAGAATTTTTTTATGAAACCAAAGGGAATCTGATATTAGGAAATGTCAAAGATGTCATAAAAATTTGGTAGAGATTTGGATAGAAAAAATACAGTAGCAAGATCAAACAGACGGTGCTATACGGTTGGAATTCTGTAATGTATCTTTCGTCGTAGAGATGAAAACTTTATGACGAAAAGTATATGCAGCAATATAGGAATAATTTTTTTGGGATTTTCAAATATGGATAAATAAATTGCAGCAGCAGTAATGTAGAAAACCAGAACCGATTGCAATTCACGGGGAGATCAAAGGATGATCCGTGGTGGTGGAGATGACGGTGGAATTTGACAACGATCTCTTAAGCAATTGTGGGAATTGCTTTGGGTGGTTGTGGAGGGTTGATGGATGGCTGTGGAAGGGCAGCGAGACACCAAGAATGCTGCTCTGATACTAGGTGATAGAACCCTTGTAGATTCTAAACTTGGGGTTGATCTCTTTAGGGGATCGGCCTCCTTGGAACTCTATAGGGGTTCCTCCCTCCAAGTTGCTGCTCAAAGGCAGGTGTTAGAACCCTTGCAGATTCTAACTTGGGGTTGATCTCTTTAGGGGATCGGCCTCATTGGAACTCTATAGGGGTTCCTCCCTCCAAGTTGCTGCAGAAAAGATTCATCTATTGGTTGTGAAAAGAGGAGGAATACATGGCTATTTATAGGGTTTCTAAACCCTAACTCCTAATAGGACTCCTACTCAAGACTCCTACTCAAGACTCCTTCTTCTAACCAATTCCTAATAGACTTCTAATCAAGACTCCTATTTCTTTACAACTCCTAATTTATCTCTAAGAAACAATCTCCTAACCCTAGCCGGCCTCTTCACCTCTTTAATAGGGGTCAGCTTAGGTAGGTTTTACATGAATGTCCCTCTCAATTATGACTCTCCTAGCTAGAGTCCTAACACGAGTCCCTCGAGATTACACTAAGACGCTGATTGGACCCTAATCCCCACTAGAAATCTGCCGAAGACTTCCGTTTCACGTGCTGAGGGTGTCGCGTGACTCGTTAGTAAAATAGTGGGAGCATATTAAGATAGAAGTCCATATCTTGATAGTTTATTTCTTGCAAAATCTGCATGTTATTCATTTCTGCCGCATCTTTATTTTCAGAAAAATGTCACTTTCAAATCCCTTACGTGGCATACTTGATGTCAACCGCCTCACTGGTCCAAATTATACGGATTGGCTCCGTAACTTGAGAATTATTCTCACAGCGGAGAAAATCGTGTACGTCCTTGATACAGTGATGCCTGCGCCCGAAGAAGGGGCAAACGAGGATGAGATCGCTCGCTACGTGAAGTACATTGATGACTCCACTCTTGCTCAGTACTACATGTTGGGCTCTATGACTCCTGAGTTACAGAGACAACATGAAAAGATGGATGCTAGATTCATTCTCCTACATGTCCGCAAGTTGTTTGAGGAACAGGGAAGGACTCAGTGATATGAGATATCTAAGAGCCTCTTCCACGCTAGGATGACTGAGGGGACACCGGTTCAGAACCATGTCCTAAAGATGATTCAGTGGATAGAGAAACTCACAGGTTTAGGAATGGTCCTAGAGGATAACTTGTGTGTGGACATTGTGCTTCAGTCCCTACCAGATTCCTTTTCACAATTCATAATGAATTTTAATATGAACAAGTTTGAAGTGACTCTCCCAGAGCTTCTCAATATGTTGAGGGAGGCAAAGAGTACTATCAAGAAAGAGAAACCAGTTCTCTACACTGGTGAGACCAAAAGGAAAAGGAAAGCAGAAAGGTCCCTTAAGAAGGGAAAGGGCAAGGTCAAACTAGGTAAAGCAAAGGTTGTTAAGAAAGACCCGGCAAAGGACAAAGGCCAGTGCCTTCACTGTGGTAAAGATGGGCACTGGAAGAGAAACTGCAAAGAGTACCTTGCAGAAAGGGCGAAACAAAAGCTTAATGAAGCTTCAGGTACATTCATGATCAGTCTCCATTTGTCATACTCTTATGATAACACATGGGTATTAGATACCGGTAGTGCTTATCATATATGCAATTCGTTGCAGGTTCTGGCAAGGCCTAGGAGACTAGAGAGAGGCGAGATGGACCTCAAGATGGGTAATGGAGCAAAAGTTGCTGTAGTAGCTGTTGGCGAGGTCGCCCTACATCTGCCTAGTGGAGCTTTTATTGCATTAGATGCATGTTATTTTGTTCCTTCTATTATCAAAAATATTATCTCCATTTCATGTTTAACAGTTAGTGGATATAAATTTGTTTTTGAGAACAATGGTTGTTCGATATTATTAGATGATAAGATCATCATGAAAGGAACATTGCATAATGATTTATTTATATTAGACACCACTCCATATATTATGAATGTAAATGTGTCCAAAAGGAAACGAGATGAGTTGAACAGTGCATACCTGTGGCATTGTAGGCTATGTCACATCCATGAAAGAAGGATTCAAAAGTTGCTAAATGATGGATATCTAGATCCATTCGACTATGTGTCATATGCAACTTGTGAGCCTTGCATTCGTGGAAAACTGACCAACTCTCCATTTAGTGGAACTGGAGAGAGAGCCACTGAGTTGTTGGAACTCATACATAGTGATGTATGTGGACCCATGTCAACTCATGCCATTGGAGGTTACTCCTACTTCATTACATTTACTGATGATTTCTCTGTTGAATCTCGTATTTTGATGATGAAACTACTTGATATATGTTTATGATTTAATCTGCATTTTGAGTGACGCAGGATGCTTCGATCAGGATGAGACAATTAAAGTAGGAAAATCATGTTGTGCCGAAGGAACATGTCAGAAGATTGGACGTCGGGCCGGTGGATCGGTCGGCGTATCGACAGAAGGCTTCGGGCCATGAATTCGGGCATCGGGCCAAGAAGAGCGGGTATTGTGCCAAGGATATCGGAGTTGCGGAGTCAACTGGCCGATTGGGCAATAGGCTGCAGGAGAGGATGATGCGCCGAAGAATCGGACGAAGCGTCGAGGGACCAATGACATGTCGGACAACTTGGTTAATTGCTTAGGATTAATTGTCTCGATCGAAGTTTTGTTTTGTTGTGCAGGATTAACTACGATGAGAGTAAGACAAGCAGCAGGTGTTGCGCCGGAGTCAAGATCATGATCACGTTGGGAGTTCGAGAGTTCGACGGAAGTTCGGACGATCGTCGGAGGTTCAGCGAGAACAGATCCGAGAAGTCCAGAAGCTTGCCAAGCGAAGCTCGTCGGAACTCGCCAAGTGGATCGTCGCAAAGTCCAGGAGTATGCCGGATGTCCGTAGAAGGATCACCGAGGGTTTAACGGATGATCGACGGAAGTTCGCCGGAAACTCGCCGGAAGAAGCGATTGACGCATCGGAGCATAGCTGCAGAAGTTGTCTTAGAGTTAATCGTAGTTAGCATGATGATTAAGCTTGAAAATGGGAGGTGATCCCATTAGCTTAATCTTGGGGCAATTGGGCCCTTGAAAAGATTCAAATTGGGCCGAATGGAGCGAACCATTCGGACCCTGATTGCACCAGGCGGTGCAACCGCCTAGGCCAGGAGGTGCAACCGCCAGGGCTGCGAGACTGGGCGGTGCAACCGCCCCAGCCAAGAGGTGCAACCGCCCAGGCTATGTCTCCCAGCGAGACTGGGCGATGCAACCGCCCCAGCCAAGAGGTGCAACCGCCCAGGGCTCAGTCTCCAAGCGAGACTGGGCGGTGCAACCTCCTCTGTCAAGAGGTAGCACCGCTAGAGCTCAAGTTTCGAGCTCTGGCAGAGAGGTGCATCAGCCTGAGCTCAGTTTCGTGCTCTGCTAGGTGATGCAACCACCGAGCTCAGTCTTCGAGCTCTGCCAGGCGGTGCAACCACCGAGCTCAGTCTTCGAGCTCTGGCAGAGTGGTGCAATCGCCTGAGCTCAGTCTTCGAGCTCTGCCAGGTGGTGCCACCTCTCCAGTCAAGAGGTGCAACCGCCTGATCCCAGAATTCCGGGATTTGATCGTTTTGAGCTCCAAATTTGAACTGGGATAGGGCCTATAAATACCCCACCCATTCAGCACTGAATAGAGACAGATCCACACCGAATTCTTGATCTTTTCAATGATTCTAAGAGCTCAAATTTGTGTAAAGTCCTAAAGTTCTCCTCCTTCTGTTCTTCAAGTCTTGAGTTGTAAAGAGAGGAGAGAAAGGATCTGTAAAGGTTGTCTCCTGAGCCTGTCAAAAGGAGAGAAACTGTAAAAGGGCAGTTAGCCTTCGCCCATTGAAGGAAGGCAGCTAGTTGACGTCGGTGACCTCGTCGGAGGAGGAAGCCAAAAGTGGAGTAGGTCAAGACTGACCAAACCACTCTAAATCTCTGGTTTACTTTTATCTTGAGCACTTTATCATTACTGCAAACCTCCTACATTGCTACTGCCCTCTGCGCCTTTACGAACGAGTTTCTAAGCTCTGATCTTTTAGAATCTGCATTCAAACGTAAATTGTGTTTTCGTACGATCTTCACACTGCAGTTTACGCTTACATTCGGATTCCATTTATAACTGCAAATTGCTTTCTACGTAAAACGCTTTTCAAGGTTCAAAACTGCTTTTAGACGCAAAACTACATTTAGACGTAAAATTACGTTTAGACGTAAAACTGCGTTTAGACGCAAAACTGCGTTTAGACGTAAAACTGCGTTTAGACGTAAAACTGCGTTTAGACGCAAAACTGCGTTTAGACGTAAAACTGCGTTTAGACGTAAAACTACGTTTGAACGTAAAACTGTGTTTAGACGTAAACTGCGCTTAGACGCAAACTGCGCTTAGACGCAAACTGCACTGTGATTCTGCTTTTATATCGAAATCGTTTTTTATCGGACGAACGCAGCTTTCGTTTTTAAAATCGCTGTAAGATTTCCGCTGCACTAATTCACCCCCCCCCCCTCTTAGTGCTCTCGATCCTAACAATTGGTATCAGAGCGGGGTATTTCTCATTTCGGATTTACACCCGAGAGAAATGGCTCTTCAAGAGGGCTTTTCGGTCTTTCGTCCACCGTTCTTTAACGGATTGGACTACACTTATTGGAAAACTCGAATGAGAGTTTTCTTGATTTCTCTAAATCTGGATTTATGGAATATCATTGAAAACGGTTTTCAACTTCCCTCTAAACTGATGAACGAATGGTCGGATTTAGAGAAGAAGTATTTTTCTTTAAACGCAAAGGCTATGAATGCCTTATTTTGCGCTTTGGACAAAAATGAGTTCAATCGGGTTTCTTTATGCAAAACGGCTTTCAATATCTGGCGCACTCTTGAAATCACGCACGAGGGAACTAGTAGAGTCAAAGACTCGAAAGTTAATATTTTACTGCATGATTTCGAGCTTTTTCATATGAAACCAAGCGAAACCGTTGTTGACATGTACACCCGTTTTACGGATGTCGTCAATGGTTTAAAATCACTTGGTAAAAGCTTTTCGGATTTTGAACTCGTTAACAAAGTTTTGCGCTCACTTTCTAAAACTTGGGATTCAAAAGTAACTGCTATTCAAGAATCGAAAAACTTGAACCAATTTCCACTTGAAGAACTAATTGGTTCATTGATGACATATGAAATGGTGCACAATGCACATGATGAACATGTTGAACACAATCACCTTCCAAAGAACAGGAAGGATTTGGAACTCCGGACAAATGAATGCCACTTGAGCGATGACTCAAGTGATGAGGACAATGATGAACAAAACAACCTTCCAAAGAACAGGAAGGATTTGGGACATAGAACATTTGAAGACCACTCGAGCATAAGCTCAAGTGATGGTGAACTTAAACTACAAATGAAACGAAAATTAAAAAGCAAAAAGAATCGAACTACTTGCTTTAAACGCAAGAAGAAGAACAAAAATTGGGCTGAATCGAGCTCATCCGAAGAAGAGAAAGTCAACAAAAGCAAGGCGGCAAACTACGCCTTAACAGCCTACAATGATGAGGTAATCGAAATCCTCCTAATTTATTTTGAAATTACTTGATGCTTTCATGATGTATTTTTCTCTTTTAGTTTAGAATTAATTTTCTTAAAAATTACATGTTAAAAAAAAAAATTACTATGATCATACTAAGTAATTTCGAAAATGATAATATTACATATTTTATGATAAACAAATAAAATGATCTTGATTGAAAATATGAAATCATGGTTAAGAAGTAATAATGTGTATTACGTTGATTTCCATTGTTATTTCTCGATTTTGATTAAAGATCATGTTTGATTTGAAGAAATGCATAATGATGAAATTAAATATTTTGATTAACAATTTTATGCATGAGATTTTAATCCGATGATAAGCATATGTTATTCTCATGAGTATATTTGAAAAACTATGGCAAAAATATGCTCGAATGCATGAACGTGTTAAGATTATTTTTCGGACATTCTTGATTCAATGTTCAAAACACTTAATTGCCATGATGATTTTACACTATAACATGTTGGAAATTATATTTTTTGGATACATCAATTTTTATGATCATGAGCATGTTTTATCTTTATAATTGAACTTGAAAATCTATAGCGAAATCTTATCCGAATGCATGAAAGTACTAATTTCATTTTCGGATTCACTTAACAATTGGTATCCTAACAATCGGATTTTCTCATACACTTATGAAAAATATTTTTCTAAAATGGATTTGATGAAATGATCCCTGCTTATAAATTCCATCTCGAAATATGAATGATAGTGTTTTTGCTAAAGAAAATAATTATTAAAATCATGATCTTGATAATTATAACATGAAGCTCTTTATAAATCAAGATCGTTCATTATGCTCCCTACATGTATCAAAAAGGAGTTCTTCAAATGAAATACAACTTGTCTTTTGATTCCTTAGAATTCAATGAAGTGTCATATTGATATCTTGAAACTTGGAATATTTAAAATGTGATCTTGATAAGAATGTTTTAAGTTGCTCTTTGTACTATATCTTTTCGAATGAATCATGAGCCTTGATATCGTATATTTCATAATACAAGATTTATTTGCCTTATGTCTTGAACTTTCATGCTTATCTTAATTTGGCATATAAAGACTAAGGCATGCTTAGATGAAAAGGAATCTCTTAAAAAATGCTTTTCCCATTTGATCGAGATTAATGATTTCATGATATTTTATGAATCTTGAAATTAATTTTAATGACTTGATTATGAACTTCAAGTTAATGATTTAATTTGAATAAGTTTTATCTAAATCATAATCTTGATCTTGCAAAATTGAAGTCACAAATAATATCTTGTGGTAGTCATGAATTGATACTCACAATATGAAAACATTGATATTCATGACTTAAATTGGATTGAAACATTGTATGCTTAAATTAATCATTCTCCTATGTTTCAAAAATTCCTTGAATGCCTTATGTGATGATTGAAAACTAACTTGCTTTATGATGAATCACGAATCATGACTTGATCTATGATGTAAATGCCTTGAAATGATTGAAATATTTAACACTTTTATGCTCTTCCCCCTACTTTCTTCTTGTTTTCAATGATAAAATGGGGAGAAGTTTTGATCATGCATGGTAGGATATAATTTGACAAAATTGATACCATCATGATATGAAACATTTATGATGTACAATTATGCATGCAATACTTGTGCTTTCTAATTATGATGTGATGTATTGCATATAATGTAAATCATGATTTAAAATGCTATGAGTGCCAAGTTACACATTTTGAGAAAAAAAAAAAAATTGTTATATTGAAACATTAATGTAATTATGAATGGTGATATGATATCATGCATGTAATACTTCAACTTATGATAATGATGCATGCAATGATAAAATATTCATGACGAAAAATTGTCTTGACATTTATAACTTGATTATTCATCCTTTGTCATGATTTTGAAATCGTTGTAAAAAAAAAAAAAAAAAAACAAAAAAAGAACTACAAAGCTGTATTCTCTCTTTCCTTTTTACAATGACAAAGGGGGAGATAGCTAGCTTGTACAAGTCAAGAAGATGTAAAAACTTGATTGCTAGCTTGCCTATCTTAAGTAGCAAAGATTGCTAACTTGCTTATTTCAAGAAGAAAAATTGTCTTCTTGAACATCACTATCTTGAATATCTCAATAAGCAAAACTTGCAATTTGCACATTGCAATAGGAAGCAAGAATCATGAGCTTACACAAGAAAGCTATCTTGCATTTGCTTTCGAAATTTTTGCTAGCTTATATATTGTGAAACTTGTATATTGTAAAAATTGCTAGCTTGTTGGTCTAAAGAGAAGCAAAAAATTGCTATCTCAAAAGAAGCTAATGTGCTATCTTGCCTATCTCAAAAGGCAAAAATGCTAACTTACGCATCTAGCAAAGTGAACAAAATTTTCAAGAAGCAAGAGTTGCCTTCTTGAACATCTCTAATTTGCTAGCTTGCATGATATAGAACTTGATATCTTGAACATTACCAAAAGTGCTATCTTATATGCTATAAAACTTGCATATCTAAAACTTGATAGCATGAATGTTCTAAGCATGATGTAACACTTGCTAAATCTTCTAGCTCCAAGATTGCATGATGATAAAACTTGATACTATGTTTTTCATGCAATGAGTTGAACCAATATCACAAACACTTGATTGTGATACTTCTCCTTTTTGTTGATGACAAAGGGGGAGAAGTATGTTGATGACATGACATGTGATGCATAAGTTTATGCATATGTTCATGTTGACGTGTTGCAAGTATTCATGATGAATATTGCAATGACATGAATTCAGTTTCAATTCAAGGTTCTATCAATATGGCATATTGATAGGGGGAGTTTGTTTAAACTCCGGGAGTTAAGTTTAACTCCATCATCAAGTGGTTGTCATCATCAAAAAGGGGGAGATTGTTGAATCTCGTATTTTGATGATGAAACTACTTGATATATGTTTATGATTTAATCTGCGTTTTGAGTGACGCAGGATGCTTCGATCAGGATGAGACAATTAAAGCAGGAAAATCATGTTGTGCCGAAGGAACATGTCAGAAGATTGGACGTCGGGCCGGTGGATCGGTCGGCGTATTGATAGAAGGCTTCGGGCCGTGAATTCGGGCATCGGGCCAAGAAGAGCGGGTATTGTGCCAAGGATATCGGAGTTGCGGAGTCAACTGGCCGATTGGGCAATAAGCTGCAGGAGAGGACGATGCGCCGAAGAATCGGACGAAGCGTCGAGGGACCAATGACATGTCGGACAACTTGGTTAATTGCTTAGGATTAATTGTCTCGATCGAAGTTTTGTTTTGTTGTGCAAGATTAACTATGATGAGAGTAAGACAAGCAGCAGGTGTTGCGCCGGAGTCAAGATCATGATCACGTTGGGAGTTCGAGAGCTCGACGGAAGTTCGGACGGTCGTCGGAGGTTCAGCGAGAACAGATCCGAGAAGTCTAGAAGCTTGCCAAGCGAAGCTCGTCGGAACTCGCCAAGTGGATCGTCGCAAAGTCCAGGAGTATGCCGGATGTCCGCAGAAGGATCACCGAGGGTTTATCGGATGATTGACGGAAGTTCGCCGGAAACTCGCCGGAAGAAGCGATTGACGCATCAGAGCATAGCTGCAGAAGTTGTCTTAGAGTTAATCGTAGTTAGCACGATGATTAAGCTTGAAAATGGGAGGTGATCCCATTAGCTTAATCTTGGGGCAATTGGGCCCCTGAAAAGATTCAAATTGGGCCGAATGGAGCGAACCATTCGGACCCTGATTGCACCAAGCGGTGCAACCGCCTAGGCCAGGAGGTGCAACCGCCAGGGCTGCGAGACTGGGCGGTGCAACCGCCCCAGCCAAGAGGTGCAACCGCCTAGGCTATGTCTCCCAACGAGACTGGGCGGTGCAACCGCCCCAGCCAAGAGGTGCAACCGCCCAGGGCTCAGTCTCCAAGCGAGACTGGGCGGTGCAACCTCCTCTGTCAAGAGGTAGCACCGCCAGAGCTCAAGTTTCGAGCTCTGGCAGAGAGGTGCATCAGCCTGAGCTCAGTTTCGAGCTTTGCCAGGTGATGCAACCACCGAGCTCAGTCTTCGAGCTCTGCCAGGCGGTGCAACCACCGAGCTCAGTCTTCGAGCTCTGGCAGAGTGGTGCAATCGCCTGAGCTCAGTCTTCGAGCTCTGCCAGGCGGTGCCACCTCTCCAGTCAAGAGGTGCAACCGCCTGATCCCGGAATTCCGGGATTTGATCGTTTTGAGCTCCAAATTTGAACTGGGATGGGGCCTATAAATACCCCACCCATTCAGCACTGAATAGAGACAGATCCACACCGAATTCTTGATCTTTTCAGTGATTCTAAGAGCTCAAATTTGTGTAAAGTCCTAAAGTTCTCCTCCTTCTGTTCTTCAAGTCTTGAGTTGTAAAGAGAGGAGAGAAAGGATCTGTAAAGGTTGTCTCCTGAGCCTGTCAAAAGGAGAGAAACTGTAAAAGGGCAGTTAGCCTTCGCCCATTGAAGGAAGGCAGCTAGTTGACGTCGGTGACCTCGTCGGAGGAGGAAGCCAAAAGTGGAGTAGGTCAAGACTGACCGAACCACTCTAAATCTCTGGTTTACTTTTATCTTGAGCACTTTATCATTACTGCAAACCTCCTACATTGCTACTACCCTCTGCGCCTTTACGAACGAGTTTCTAAGCTCTGATCTTTCAGAATCTGCATTCAAACGTAAATCGTGTTTTCGTACGATCTTCACACTACAGTTTACGCTTACATTCAGATTCCATTTATAACTGCAAATTGCTTTCTACGTAAAACGCTTTTCAAGGTTCAAAACTGCTTTTAGACGCAAAACTACATTTAGACGTAAAATTACGTTTAGACGTAAAACTGCGTTTAGACGCAAAACTGCGTTTAGACATAAAACTGCGTTTAGACGTAAAACTGCGTTTAGACGTAAAACTGCGTTTAGACGCAAAACTGCGTTTAGACGTAAAACTGCGTTTAGACGTAAAACTGCGTTTAGACGTAAAACTGCGTTTGAACGTAAAACTGTGTTTAGACGCAAACTGCGCTTAGACGCAAACTGCGCTTAGACGCAAACTGCACTGTGATTCTGCTTTTATATCGAAATCGTTTTTTATCGGACGAACGCAGCTTTCGTTTTTAAAATCGCTGTAAGATTTCCGCTGCACTAATTCACCCCCCCCCCTCTTAGTGCTCTCGATCCTAACATTCTCAAGGTATGGATATGTGTACTTAATGAAGTACAAGTCTAAGGCCTTTGAGAAATTCAGAGAGTATAAGAATGAGGTGGAAAACAAGACTGGAAAGAGTATCAAAACTCTTCGATCAGATCTAAGAGGTGAGTACTTAAGTACAGAGTTCACTCAATTCCTCAAGGACCAAAGGATATTATCCCAATGGACACCTCCTTATACACCTCAGCTCAATGGTGTCTCTGAAAGGAGAAATCATACATTATTAGATATGGTACGGTCCATGATGAGTTTCGCTGACCTACCCATCTCATTCTAGGGATATGCCCTAGAAACCGCAGCTTACCTTCTGAACAGAGTTCCAACTAAGTCGGTAGTGTCTACACCATATGAGATATGGAAAGGGAAGAAGCCTGATCTTAAGGTTGTTAAGATTTGGGGCTGCCCTGCACATGTTAAAAGACACAACCCCGATAAGTTAGAATAAAGGACAGAGCGATGCAAATTTGTGGGATCCCCCAAGGAAACTTGTGGGTATTATTTCTATCATCTCGAGGACCAAAAGGTCTTTGTAGCTAAGATAGCAGTGTTCCTTGAGAAGGAAAACATTCTTGGTGGAGATAGTGGGAGAATGATAGAATTGAGCGAGGTTAGAGAACCAAGCTCAAGCACCACTCTACAGCCCGAGTCTGTTCAGGTACCTAATACACAATTTTCAACTTTACGCAGGTCTGATAGAGTATCCCATCCTCCTGAGAGATATGTGGGATATATTAGAGGAGAGGATGCAGAGGATATTGATCCTCAGACCTACGAGGAGGCTATTATGAGTATAGACTCCGGGAAGTGGCAAGAAGACATGAATTTTGAGATGGATTCTATGTACTCCAATAAGGTTTGGAACCTAGTTGATGCGCCCGAAGGTATTATACCCATCGGTTGTAAGTGGATCTTTAAGAAAAATATCAGAGTAGATGAAAAGGTAGAGACCTATCAAGCAAGGCTAGTGGCTAAGGGGTATCGTCAAAGGCTGTTGAATCTCAGATTTTGATGATGAAGTCAATTGTCATTTGTTGTCTAATCTATGTGGTGAGATAAGTGTGCAGGATTAACTACGATGAAAGTTAGACAAGCAGCAAGAGTTGCGCCGGAGTCAAGTCAATGATCACGTTGGGAGTCCGAGAGTTTGACGGAAGTTCGGACAGTCGTCGGTGGTTCTGCGGGAACAGAATCCGAGAAGTCCAGAAGCTTGCCAAGCGAAGCTCATCGGAAACTCACCAAGTGGATCGTCGCAAAGTCCAGGAGTTTGCCGGAAGTCCGTAGGAGCATCACCGAGGGTTCATCGGATGATCGACGGAAGTTCGGTAACTCGCCGGAAGAAGCGATTGACGCACCGAAGCAAAACTGCAGAAATTGTCTTAAAATTAATCATAGTTAGCACATTGATTAAGTTGGAAATGGGAGGTGATCCCATTAGCTTAATCTTGGGACATTTGGGCCCTTGAAAAATCGAAATTTGGCCGAATGGAGCTACCCATTCGGACCTTGATTGCACTAGGAGGTGCAACTGCCCAAGCTAGGAGGTAGCACCGCCTGGGCTAAGTCTCCCAGGGAGACTGGGCGGTGCAACCGCCCCAGCCAGGAGGTGGCACCGCCTGGGCTCAGTCTCCGAGCGAGACTGGGCGGTGCAACCGCCCCTGATAGAGAGGTAGCACCCACTGAGCTCGGTTTTCGAGCTCTAGCAGGAGGTGCAACCGCCTCAGTTAGGAGGTGGCACCGCCTAGGGCTCAGTCTCCGAGCCAAACTCAGGCGGTGCAACCGCCCCTGATAGAGAGGTGCAACCGCTTGGGCTCAGTCTTTGAGCTTTGCTAGGTGGTGCAACCGCTCCAGTCAGGAGGTGCGACCGCCTGATCCCGGAATTCCGGGATTTGATCGTTTTGAGCTCCAAATTTGAACTGGGTTGGGGCCTATAAATACCCCACCCATTCAACACAAAACGCATACAGACAAACACCGAAATCTTGATCTTTTCTGTGATTCTAAGAGCTCAAAATTGTTGTAAAGCCCAAAAGTTCTCCTCCCTCTGTTCTTCAAGTTTTGAGTTGTAAAGAGAGGAGAGAAAAGTTCTGTAAGGGTTGTCTCCTAAGCCCGTCAAAAGGAGTGAAACTGTAAAAGGGCAGTTGGCCTTCGCCTATTGAAGGAAGGCCTCTAGTTGACGTCGGTGACCTCGTCGGTGGAGGAAGCCAAAAGTGGAGTAGGTCAAGACTGACCGAACCACTCTAAATCTCTGGTTTGCTTTTACTTTGAGCACTTTATCATTACTACAAACCTCCTACATAGCTACTGCCCTCTGCTCTTTTACGAACGAGTTTCTAAGTTCTGATCTTTCCGAATCTTTATTTAGACGTAAATCAGTGTTTTCGTACAATCATTACATTGCAGTTTACGTTTACGTTTTGATTCCATTTATAACTGCAAACTGCCTTCTACGCTTTTACGAACGAGTTTCTAAGTTCAGATCTTTCCGAATCTGCATTTAGACATAAATCGACGTTTTCGTACGATCATTACATTGCAGTTTACGTTTACGTTTTGACTCCATTTATAATTGCAAACTGCCTTCTGCGTATTTATAAAATGCATCTCAAAGTTCAGTATCTTCAGAATCAGTATTTAGACGTAAACTACGTTTAGACGTAAAACTGCGTTTAGACGTAAACTACGTTTAGACGTAAAATTTCGTTTAGATGCAAACTGCGTTTAGACGTAAAACTGCATTTAGACGTAAACTGCGTTTAGACACAAACTGCGTTTATACGTAAACTGAGCTCAATCTTAAGTAATATTAGAATCGGCTTTATCGAACGAACCCAGATTTCGTTTTTAATCGCTGAAAGATTTCTGCTGCCCTAATTCACCCCCCCCCTCTTAGTGCTCTCGATCCTAACAATTGGTATCAGAGCGGGGTTAACTCTCTAACGGATTAAAACCCAAGAGAGATGGCGTATGCCGGAAACCAAGAGGGGCATTCTATTATACGTCCACCCATGTTCAGTGGGACGGACTACACCTACTGGAAGACCCGAATGAGGATCTTTCTTATTTCTATGGATTTTGAACTATGGAATCTTGTCGAAAATGGATTTTTGAAGTCTTCTCTTCCATTGATCGATTGGAATGAATTGGAGAAGAAGGCTTTCGCTCTTAATGCAAAGGCTATGGATGCCTTATTTTGTGCGCTTGATAAAAACGAGTTTAACCGTGTTTCAACTTGTGAAACCGCATTTGATATTTGGCACACACTCGAAGTGACTCACGAAGGCACAAGTAGAGTAAAAGAGTCAAAGATCAATCTGCTATTACATTCTTTCGAACTTTTCCGGATGAAACTGAGTGAAACCATTGGCGACATGTTTACCCATTTTACGGATGTCGTCAATGGTCTAAAAGGACTCGGAAAAAGCTTTTTGGATTTTGAGCTCGTAAATAAGATACTAAGATCCCTTCCTAGGAGTTGGGATCCTAAAGTCACTGCTATTCAAGAGGCAAAAGATCTGCGCAACTTCCCTCTTGAAGAACAAATCGGGTCATTAATGACCTGCGAAATGACTTGTAAAGCTCATGAAGAGCAAGAAGACATCCTTCCAAAGAACAGGAAGGATATGACACTTAAAACTTCAGAATGCCACTTGAGAGAAAACTCAAGTGATGAGGACTATGATGATGACTTGGCACTTCTAACAAGAAAATTTAAAAAATTCTTTAAAAGAAACAAGTTTAAGAATGACGCAAAAAATAAACTTGAACCCAAGAAGGACCAAGTTATTTGCTATGAATGCAAAAAGCCGAGACACTACAAAAGTTATTTTCCCCAAGTCAAAAGGAGAACATCAAAGAAGAAGATGCTTCAAGCAACATAGGATGACTCGAGCGCATCCGAAGAAGAGGAGTCCAACACCGAGCAAGTTGCTCATTATGCCTTAATGGCCATCGAAGATGAGGTATCAAATTTAATAGATGCAGATTTATCATTTGATGAATTATTAAATGCTTTCCATGAATTATTTGATGAATGTAAGACTATTAGTAGAAAATACAAATTGCTAAAAAAGGAGCATGATAGTCTTATCTGTAATTTTGATAAGTTAAACGCTGAACATCATGATAGTTTAAGCTCATGCATAAAATGCCATGATCTAGAAACTCTCCAAAAAGAAAACTTGCTGCTTAAGGACACCTTGAAGAAATTCGAGGTTGGTAGCAAGTCATTAAACATGATCCTTACAAATAAGGGTCACGTTCCCAAAAGAAGTGGAATTGGATTTGTGAGAAGTCTTCACCAAAATCCAACCACCTTCATAAAAGGCCCTATCTTACATGTACGACATCAAAACAAATGCAACTTTTGTTGCAAAGTTGGACACAAGACGCATTTTTGTCCATTCAAGAAAATTAGTCCAAACAAATTGATTTGGGTCTCTAAAGGAACCATGATAAATTCTATGCAACATGATAAACAATGTAGATCTATTTGTGAGGCACCCAAAAGCAAATGGGTACCTAAAAATCATCCCTTTATGTAAAAATAGTAAAACTTTAGGCTGGAGCAAGAAATAATATTCTGCTCCTTGATTCTCGATAGTCTTGACCCAAGATTCAAAAAGGAACTCGCAATGCTTTAATAACAAGTGGAAATTATGAAATCACAAATGCGATTTGGATACAACCTTATTTGATTTTTTTTATTAGAAACGTATGATTCCCAAATTCACATATCCCCTTGATCTTCGAACCCGTCAATTTCATCCATTCATCATCTTCGAATCCAAGAAACTAAGTATGTCATGAACTTGAAAGGGTTACCAACTTGTACAAACTATCACAAACAAACATATGTACGACATTGGGAGTATGCACGTTAAAAGATCTATCTTGATCATACAAGAGTCTTTGCCTTAAAAAAAAAAAAAAAAAAAAAAACTCATACGTAATTACGTAAGAAAAGTTAATCGCTCTGAATGAAAATTCTTCTCAAGACAAAAAAACTCCCAAATCAAATCATGCTGATCAGAACAAAGTGCACACTGCCTACAGGCGGTGGCACCTCCCCAGCTGGCGGTGGCACCTCTAGCTGTCACGGGTTGCCAGCGGTTGCACCGCTCCAGCCAGAGGTGCAACCGCCCGCAACTCTGCCCCTTTTTAACCTGAGCTAGGGCCGGCGGTGAAACCGACACCAACTCACTCCCTTCCCCCCTCTACTCTTCCAAGCCTCCTCCATCCCCATTTCACCCCGTTTAGCATCCCAAATACCCCTCATTTCGGAGCAAAACATCAACAATCCTTCCCTCTCTTGAAGATTTCACTAAGGTACTCTCTAAGAATCCCTTAAACTCTATCTTTTCATTCATTTACTCTTGCTTATCATTATCCCTCTAAACAGCGGTAGTTATGGGATCTAGAAGATCCTCAAGGGACAAGGGAAAGAGGAGATTAGTAGAAGACTTTGATCTCACCCTTTTTGATTCAAAAAACCATACTGAAAAATTTTCCTCTTTTGAACTTAGGAGTGTCAATAAGGGTAAATACGTAGATCTGAATGAACTAAGAGACTTAGAGACTATCCATTGGTTTACAAACCTAGATCTACTTCCAATTCTGCAAATTAACGAACCCATCTATCCAAGACTCGTTAGATTGTTTTACGATAACATACAAATAGATGATGAAGAAAGAATGTCCACCTATCTCTTAGGACAACACATCTCAATCACGGATAGATTCATTTGTGATATGATAGGCATTCCCATGAAAAGCATAGGACTTTACTTTAGAGGATCATGGGATGATGAAACTATTGGAACATCCTATGTTGAAGCTTTAGGAACAATCTTTGCCAATCCCAACTTAGCATTTGTTCCTAAAAGTTGTGAACATCTACTGCCTTTAAACACTAAGATACTTCATCATATCCTGACTAGCATAATTCTTCCTAAACAATACCATCATGATGAAGTGAGTCAATTAGAACTAGGAACTATGTATTTGATCATGAAAGGACATGATATCTGTCTTGGTTATCTTATCCAACAAAACATGTTAGAACTATCTAAGAAATACATGATGCTCCCATATGGTGGTATAATCATTAGAATAATGAAAGCTTAAGATATTTTAATACCACCGGAAGAAGAAGTAATAAAAGTAGATAGATTTAGCATAATAAACAAAAATCTACTTCACCGACTAAGATGTTATTACAGAAACGGTAACTGGGTTAGAATGCCAAGAAGAACTGATCCCCCTCAACCTGAATCAGAACCAGAAACACCAGTATTTAGGGGTACCCAATCTCCTCCGATCTGTCCCTTTGAGGAAACACATCCACTTGAGCAAACTCATACATCATCCGTCGAAGATATTGGGATTCAGATGGACCGTTTCGAACAGAGACAAGAACGGATTGAACAACGTCAAGATCAAGTCCTATCTGAGCTACAGGAAATTCGTAGTCAATTTGACTCCTTGTTTAGGCACTTTAATTTTCCACCTCATGAATGAGCTTATATGAACATATGTTGTTATTATAAACTCCTTATGTTACTCACCATGATGTGCTTTGTCTTAATCCTTGATATGGTTGTAAACATCTATCGTGGTAAAAATATGTCTTGTGCCTTGTGGTAAATATATCTCAGATTTTTATGGTATCATTTTCTTTGGTATGTGATGTGTCCGAATAGATAAACTAGTTAAAACTATTTTTTCGGACTTTATTGAATGATCAAATCACTTGATTACATAACATGTGTTGAAATGTTTTATCTTCATGATTGTATTTGAAAATCAGTAGCATAATCTTGTCCGAATGCATCTCATTGTCCGAATACTATAAATCGGATTTTCTTGGTATCAGAAATGATTCCTGCGTATGAATTTCATCTTGAAATATGGATGATAATATCTTTACTTGCACAAAGGATTATAACAAAAAAGGAGAAGAAGTACTCAAAGCAATCTATGTATAATGTCTTCCTCTATGTGCTGGCTTATATTATTTTCCTGGTATCACAACTACCATTCTTTTTGTTGATGACAAAGGGGGAGAAATATATGAATTGATGCTATGATTATGCCATGCTTATATGAATTGATGCTATGATTATGCCATGCTTACATATGAATATATGAATCGATGCTATAATTATGCCATCACCGAGAAATATAGA
This sequence comes from Musa acuminata AAA Group, assembly GCF_036884655.1. NCBI lineage: Eukaryota > Viridiplantae > Streptophyta > Magnoliopsida > Zingiberales > Musaceae > Musa > Musa acuminata. The sequence continues at coordinate 37,276,432 of NC_088346.1, read as the reverse complement.
AATATATGAATTGATGCTATCTTTGCATCACCAAGAGATATATGAACAGATGCAATAATTTGCATTATGCCTTGAGTTGATACCTTACCATGTGAAGAAATGCAATACTTGCTAAAATATTTGATATGTGTACATCATGTAATGATATCAAAATCTTACTTCACAGCTTTACATGTTGATATCTTACAATATAATGAATTGTTACAATTATCATCATTCAAACTTGAAAACTGAAAATGGATGTCAAACCTTGACATCATCTTCAGAAAGATACATCAAGATGGGTATCATGATGGGAGTATTGATAAGTTTAATTGATTTAACTTATCAATAGGTCTTATCTCAACTATGGCATATAGACAGGGGGAGTTAAGGTTAACTCCATTATTAATTGATTATCATCATCAAAAAGGGGGAGATTGTTGAATCTCAGATTTTGATGATGAAGTCAATTGTCATTTGTTGTCTAATCTATGTGTTGAGATAAGTGTGTTGGATTAACTACGATGAAAGTTAGACAAGTAGTAGGAGTTGCGCCGGAGTCAAGTCAATGATCACGTTGGGAGTTCGAGAGTTCGACGGAAGTTCGGACAGCCGTCGGAGGTTCTGTGGGAACAGAATCCGAGAAGTCCAGAAGCTTGCCAAGCGAAGCTCGTTAGAAACTCACCAAGTGGATCGTCGCAAAGTCCAGGAGTTTGCCGGAAGTCCGCAGGAGCATCACCGAGGGATCATCGAATGATCGACGGAAGTTCGCCGAAAATTCGCTGGAAGAAGCGATTGACGCACCGAAGCAAAGCTGCAGAAATTGTCTTCGAATTAATCGTAGTTAGCACGTTGATTAAGTTGGAAATGGGAGGTGATCCCATTAGTTTAATCTTGGGGCATTTGGGCCCCCGAAAAACTGAAATTGGGCCGAATGGAGCTACCCATTCGGACCTTGATTGCACCAGAAGGTGCAACCGCCCAAGCCAGGAGGTAGCACCGCCTGGGCTAATTCTCCCAGGGAGACTGGGCGGTGCAACCGCCCCAGCCAGGAGGTGGCACCGCTTGGGCTCAGTCTCCGAGCGAGACTGGGCGGTGTAACCTCCCATGACAAAGAGGTAGCACCGCTTGAGCTCGGTCTTCGAGCTTTTGCAGGAGGTGCAACCGCCTCAGTCATGAGGTGGCACCGCTTGGGGCTCAGTCTCCGAGCTAGACTCAGGCGGTGCAACCGCCCCTGATAGAGAGGTGAAACCGCCTAGGCTCAGTCTTTGAGCTCTACCAGGCGGTGCAACCGCTACAGTCACGAGGTGCAACCGCCTGATCCCAGAATTCCGGGATTTGATCGTTTTGAGCTCCAAATTTGAACTGGGTTGGGGCCTATAAATACCCCACCCATTCAGCATAGAAAGCATACAGACACACACTGAAATCTTGATCTTTTCTGTGATTCTTAGAGCTCAAAATTATTGTAAAGCCCAAAAGTTCTCCTCCCTCTGTTCTTCAAGTTTTGAGTTGTAAAGAGAGGAGAGAAAAGTTCTGTAAGGGTTGTCTCCTAAGCCCGTCAAAAGGAGTGAAACTGTAAAAGGGCAGTTGGCCTTCGCCTATTGAAGGAAGACCTCTAGTTGACGTCGGTGACCTCGTTAGTGGAGGAAGCCAAAAGTGGAGTAGGTCAAGACTAACCGAACCACTCTAAATCTCTGGTTTGCTTTTACTTTAAGCACTTTATCATTACTACAAACCTCCTACATAGCTACTGCCCTCTGCACTTTTACGAACGAGTTTCTAAGTTCTGATCTTTCCGAATCTGCATTTATACGTAAATCGATGTTTTCGTACAATCATTACATTGCAGTTTATGTTTACGTTTTGATTCGATTTATAACTACAAACTGCCTTCTGCACTTTTATGAACGAGTTTCTAAGTTCAGATCTTTCTGAATCTGCATTTAGACGTAAATTGACGTTTTTGTACGATCATTACATTGCAGTTTACATTTACATTTTGACCCCATTTATAACTGCAAACTGCCTTCTGCGCATTTATAAAACGCATCTCAAAGTTCAGTATCTTCAGAATCAGTATTTAGACGTAAACTATGTTTAGACGTAAAACTGCGTTTAGATGTAAAGTACGTTTAGACGTAAAACTACGTTTAGACGCAAACTGCGTTTAGACGTAAAACTGCATTTAGAAGTAAACTGCGTTTAGACGCAAACTGCGTTTAGACGTAAACTGTGCTTAATCTTAAGTAATCTTAGAATCGGCTTTATCGAACGAATGCAGCTTTCATTTTTAATCGCTAAAAGATTTCCGCTGCACTAATTCACCCCCCCCCCCTCTTAGTGCTCTCGATCCTAACAAAGGCAAGTTGTTGACTTTGACGAAACCTTCTCACCCGTAGCAATGCTAAAATCCATCAGAATTCTATTGGCTATTGCAGCACACTATGATTATGAGATCTAGTAGATGGATATGAAAACCGCATTTCTCAATGGGAACCTCGAGGAGGAGGTGTATATGATACAACCTGAGGGATACGTGTCCAAGAACTATCCAAATAAGGTGTGTAGGTTGCTTAGATCCATTTGTGGATTAAAGCAAGCTTCCCGAAGTTGGAACATAAGATTTGATGAGGCAATCAAATCTTATGACTTCGTTAAGAACGAAGATGAGCCTTGTGTATACAAAAAGGTAAGTGGGAGCGCTATCACCTTTTTGGTTTTATATGTGGATGACATCCTAACCATTGGGAATGACGTAGGAATGCTATCCATAGTAAAGGCTTGGTTATCTAGACACTTCTCCATGAAGGACTTAGGGGAAGCATCCTATATTTTGGGGATTAGAATCTATAGAGATAGATCCAAGAGTATGCTTGGCTTGTCCCAGTCCAGGTACATAGAAACCATTGTCAAAAGGTTTGGCATGGAAAATTCCAAGAGAGGTCTCATACCGATGAGACATGGGATATCGCTTTCTACGAGTATGTCCCCAAAGACTCTAGAAGAAAGAGCGAACATTGATATGATACCTTATGCCTCAGCAATAGGGTCTATCATGTATGCCATGCTATGTACTAGGCCTGATACAGCGCATGCTCTGAGTGTCATGAGCAGGTATCAGGCGGATCCAGGCTTGGAGCACTGGAAAGCAATAAAGTGTATCCTTAAGTACTTGAGAAGAACTAAGGATCTTTTATTAGTATATGGAGGTAATAGCCTTAAGGTTGAAGGCCGCACTGACTCAAGTTTTCAGTCCGATGTCGATGATAGCAAGTCGAATTCAGGGTATGTGTACCCCTTGAATGGAGGAGCAGTGTGCTGGAAGAGTTCCAAGCAAGATACCACTGCTGACTCGACCATAGAGGCATAGTACATTGCTGCATCAGATGCAGCAAAGGGGGGAGTTTGGGTGAAGAAGTTCATCATAGATTTGGGAGTCGTGCCGAGTAGCGAAGAGCCGATCTCCCTATATTGCGACAACAACGGGGTGATTGCTCAAGCAAAGGAACCTAGGTCTCATCAGAAATCTAAGCATGTTCTGAGAAGGTTCCACCTTATCAGAGAGATCGTGACCCGAGGAGATGTAGTAGTGGAAAGAGTTCCATCCGAAGATAACATTGCAGATCTACTAACAAAGCCGTTGTCTCAGATTTGTTTTGAGCGTCACAGGGGTCTGATGGGGATCAGACACATAGGTGATTGGCTTTAGGTCAAGTGGGAGATTGCTACTCATAGGTGCCCAACAAGCCAATCACGTGAGTGATGGCACGTGTGACTTAATATAGAATCTTTTTGCTTATTATAATTGGGCATATATCACTTTATAACTATTGCATAAATGCATACATATATTGTGATGTCCTTGGATTTGTGCAATGGGAATCGGATCGTGATGAGATCATGATAGTGAGATCGATTCACCTTTAAACACATATCCTAAATAATCCCGATCATAGGTTACTCGAGAGGGATATCGTGATAACCGGACAGACTGGTGTGCTATATACCCGTCCATATGATGGATGCAGCTGGTCTTATAGCTGCTTGTGTAGGAACACTAGGGATACAGTACAGGTGCTCATTGGAGAATGAGTTCACTGATTGATCTGCTTATGGAATGCTGGATGGTTGATGATGCCTTATTGTCAGACAGCGATTCCGTAGTCCTAGTGGTGTATCTGGTCCTTAGACTTGAGACACCAAGGATGTCCTGTATGAGTGCTCCACTCTTTGATACCAGACTTATAGGTTTGGCTGTCCCAGATCTAGTACAGCTAGTCATTGGGAGTGGTAGCCGACCTTACGAGGGCTATTGAGTGTCGATAGAGGATCATCCACTCTCGGCGTCATGAGAGGAATATCCCATGTGTTCTTGCTCAAACAAATCCCTTGCTAGGGTCATTCGGGTTGAGAGAGAAAGAGTTCTCCGAGAGAATCCGATTAGAGCGAGACTCGAGAAGAAACCGTGTGGGTCTGACAACACCATGCTCGATATACGGTCTCTGGTATATTAGATGGATGAGGGACTATAGGTACACGGTAAATGAGGACAGACAGGTCCAATGGATTGGATTCCCCTGTATCGTCAGGGGACTACGGCGTAGTGGCCTAGTAGATCCGTAGTCGATAAGTCGAGTGAATTATTACAGAGATAATAATTTACTGAGTTAGAAGGAGTTCTGACATGTATGACTCACGGCCAGCTCGATATTGGGCCTAGAGGGTCACACACATATTGTAGGCATTGCGATGAATAGAGGTTCGGATTTGAGATATTCGACGGAGCCCTTGTCTTATTGGATGCAGATCCAATACCCACTAGGAGAGGACCCATTAGGGTTTGATAGGGGACCTCTATAAATAGGAGGGATTCAGAGCCCCATGGGCTAGAGAGCTTTTGTTTGCCTTTTCCTATTCTCCTCTCCATCTCCACCTCAGAGTAGGTATGGAGTTTTGAGGAGTGTCATCGCAACCCTGCTGTGTGGATCACCGCTAGAGAGAAGGATGCTTGACCTCCTTCACCCTCTCCTAAGGATCTGCAAGGAAACATGGATATACGATCTCCCTAGGTAACACAATCTACTCTATATGCAGTTTCATGTTTAACGGATTTTTACGTACCAATCTTCGCATGACGACGAACATCTCTTTGGGAATCGGGGATTTTGGTTTTCTTATTCTTCAGCTGCGCATATGATGTCGCTCCCAAGGATTTCCCAACAATAAGCACTACTGGTATCCAATACTCATGTGTTATCATAAGAGTTTAACAAATGGAGATTGATCATGAATGTACCTGAAGCTTCATCAAGCTTTTGTTTTACCCTTTCTGCAAGGTACTCTTTCCAGTTCCTCTTCCAGTGCCCATCTTTACCACAATGGAAGCACTAGCCTTTGTCCTTTGCTGGGTCTTTCTTAGCAACCTTTGCTTTACCTGATCTGCCCTTGCCCTTTCCCTTCTTAAGGGACCTTTCTACTTTTCTTTTCTTTCTGGCCTTACCAGTGTAGAGAAATGGCTTCTCTTTCTTAATAGGACTCTCTACCTCTCTCAATATATTGAGGAGCTTTGGGAGAGTCATCTCAAGCTTGTTCATATTAAAATTCATTATGAAATGTGAAAAGGAATCTGGTAGGGACTGAAGACAATATCCACACACAAGTTATCCTCTAGGATCATTCCTAGACCTGTGAGTTTCTCTATCCACTTAATCATCTTAAGGACATGGTTCTGAACCGGTATCCCCTTAGTCATCCTAGCGCGGAAGAGACTCTTGGATATGTCATATCACTAAGCCCTTCCTTGTTCCTCAAACAATTTATGGACATGTAGGAAAATGAATATAGCATCCATCTTTTCATGTTGTCTCTGTAACTCAGGAGTTATAGAGTCCAACATATAGCATTGAGCAAGAGTGGAGTCATCAATGTACTTCACGTAGCGAGCAATCTCATCCTCGCTTGCCCCTTCTTCGGGCGTAGGCATCGCTGTATCAAGGACGTACACGATTTTCTTCACCGTGAGAACAATTCTCAAGTTACAGAGCCAATCCGTATAATTTAGACCAGTGAGGCGGTTGACATCAAGTATACCACGCAAGGGATTTAAAAGTGACATTTTTTGAAAATAAAGATGTAGTAGAAATGAATAACATGCAGATTTTACAAGAAATAAACTATTAAGATATTGACTTCTATCTTAATATGCTCCCACTATTTTACTAACAAGTCACGTGACACCCTCAACACATGAAACGAAAGTCTCCGATAGACTTCTAGTGGGGATTAGGATCCAGTCAGTGTCTTAGTGTAACCTCGAGGGACTCAACCAATCACACTAAGCCTAAAAGTTAGACAACTCTTGTCGATCACAACTCCTTACGATTCCCGTCCTGTTCGACCTTCGAATTACCATGGTCTCAAGGGACTCGACAAACCATGATGCTCGGTTAAGTCAACACCTTCGATACAAGATGAGTCTGATTTGATGATATACCCTCGAGGGACTTGACTAAGCATACCATGTCCTTAGGTCACCGGTGATATCTCTATGTCATAAGCAAGATAGCGAGTTGCGATATAAGTGAGTCTTGAGGGACTCGACCAACTCAACCTACACCGGGAATCGATTCCTACTTATAACGATGGAAGGCCACGTGGGTCAATCTAATTGTCTCACATTTACTGACTTAATATTATCGAGAGAGATATTTCTATTGTTGAATCTCGGATTTTGATGATGAAACTAATTGATTGTGTTTAGATGTTTAAACTGCATTTTGAGTGATGCCGCTCTACTCGATCAGGATTAGACAGTTAACGCAGGAGGAATTGACGTTGCGCCGGAGGAGATCACGTTAGGATATTGGACGGCAGAAGGCTTCGGACGTTGGGCATCGGGCCAAGGAGAGCGGAATTGCACCAAGGATATTGGCGTTGCGGAGGTCAACCGCCGATTGGGCAACAAGCCGCAAGAGAGGACGATACGCTGAAGAATCGGACGAAGCGCCAACCAATGACGTGCCGGGCAACGGAATGTCGATTCGAGTTGTAATAATTGTCTAGATCAGAGTAGAGTTTTAGTTTGTGTGTGCAGGAATAACTATGATAATGAGAAAGACATAAAGCGAAACAAAGTACGGAGTCAAGCGCGAAGGATTCATTGGGAGTTCGAGAGTTCGATGGAAGTCCGAAGGTTCGTCGGGAATGCTGCCGGAACTAGCCGAGAATGAGTAGGGAGCTTGCCGAAGGGTTTTTTGGAAGCTCACCGAAAGGTTCGTGGGAAGTTCGCAGAGCTCGCCGAGAGAGATCGGAGCTTGCCGAAGAAGCTCGTTGGAACTCGCCAAGATAAAATCGTGAAGTTTAAGAGCTTGCCGGGAGTCCGCAGAATGGTTTCCGAGAGTTTATCGGAAGACCGCTGAAAGTTCACCGGAAGCTCGCCGGAAGAAGTCTTGACTTATGGACTTTGTGATAGCTTATAAAATGTCTTTAAATTCGTAGTTAGCATGTTAATTAGGGTTAGGATTAGGTATTAATCCTATAACCCAAGTAGGGGCCAATTGGGCCCGAGTTCGGACTAGTTTGGGCCAAGATTGAAGCCCAACTAGTGGGCTGAAAACACTGTAGGCGGTGGCACCGCCTAGTGCCCGAGAGCTGGGCGGTAGCACCGCCTGGGCTGGGCGGTGGCACCGCCAGCATCGGGAACTCAAAGAGAATTCAAATTTTGGAGCCCAAATTTGAATTCTCTTGAGGCCTATAAATACCCCTCAAATCTCAGCTGAGATAACAACTTTTAGAGAAGCAATTGATTGAGAGAAAAGTCTTAGAAGAGTCTTTGCTAGTCTTGTTTTCAATTTGCTAGTGTTCACCTCCTTCTTTCTTGCTGAAAATCTGTAAGAGAGTGAACCGCTTGTAAAAGTTGTAAGAGGGGTATTTACCCTTCCCTTTCAAGAGATTTGCTAGTGGAAGGTGGGAGCCTTATCGAAGAGGGCCTCGCAAGTGGATGTAGGTCATTTGACCGAACCACTGTAAAATCGGCATAATCTCTGGTTTGCATTTACTTATTGTCATTTATATTACTGCAAACCATTTACACTTTAATGCTATACTGCTTTGTCTCCGTCTTACTTATCTCTTCAAGTTAAAATGCAATCGAAACGGTTTTAAACGAAAACGTTGCTTTTATCATACGAAGTTTCCGAAAAGTGTTTAAATCGTGAAAAGTTTATCGCACTTCACAGCTGCACTAATTCACCCCCCCCCCTCTTAGTGCTACTCTGATCCTAACAATTGGTATCAGAGCCCGGTTTTTCTCATTCCGGATTTACACCCGAGAGAAATGGCTCTTCCTGGCTTTCAAGAGGGCTTATCGATTTTTCGTCCACAGTTGTTTAACGGATTGGACTACACTTATTGGAAAACTCGAATTAGAGTTTTCTTGATTTCTATAAATTTGGATTTATGGAATATTATTGAAAACGGTTTTCAACTTCCCTCTAAACCGATGAACGAAAGGTCGGATTTAGAGAAGAAGTATTTTTCTTTAAACGCAAAGGCTATGAATGCCTTATTTTGCGCTTTAGACAAAAATGAGTTCAATCGGATTTCTACGTGCGAAACGGCTTTTGATATTTGGCGAACACTTGAAATCACACACGAGGGAACTAGTAGAGTCAAAGTCTCGAAAGTTAAAATTTTAATGCATGATTTCGAGCTTTTTCAAATGAAGTCGAGCGAAACCATTGTTGACATGTATGTTGAATCTCGGATTTTGATGATAAAATCAATTGATGGGTTATTTGATCTAATCCATATTATTGAGTTAAGTGTGCATGATTAACTACGATAACCAAAAAACACAAAGCAAGGATACCGGAGTCAAGTTCGATGGACGTATAAGAGTCCGAAGAATCGTCGGAGATGCTGCCGAAACCAACCGAGAAGAAATCGGAAACCTATCAGAATTTTCGGAAGTTCGCCGAAGAGATCGTCGGAGATTCACGGAGATCACCAAGAAGGCTCGGCTACTCATTAAAGTCATCACAAGTTCGGGAGCTTGCTGAGAGCCCGTCGAAAGAAGTTCGTCGGAAAGCTCGTCGGAACAAGACTCGACGTTCGGGATTGAAATATTGCTTAGGATGTGTTTTGTTAAGTAGTTAACTTGTAATTAGGATTAGGATTAAGAAATAATCCTATATCCTGGTTAGGGGCCAATTGGGCCCAAAATTAGACTGGGTTTGGGCTAAGTTTGAAGCCCAACCAGTCAACCGAAATGTCTGGCGGTGGCACTACCAAACTGGGCGGTTGCACCGCCCAGCACCCGAGAGCTAGGCAGTGGCACCGCCCAGCATTGTCAGCGCTTGACACTGACAGGCGGTGGCACCGCCATTGACAGGCGGTGGCATCGCCATTGACAGGCGGTGGCACCGCCAGCATCGGGAACTTCACGAGAATTCAAATTTGGAGCCTAAATTTGAATCCTCTTGAGGTCTATAAATACTCCTCAAATCTCAACTGAGATTACAACTTTTTGAGCAGCAATTGATCAAGAGAAAGCTCTTAGAAAAGTCTTAGAAAGTCTAGTTTTCAATTTGCTAGTGTTCACCTCATTCCTTCTCGAAAATCTGTAAGAGAGTGAACCGCTTGTAAAGAGTTGTAAGAGGGGTATTTACCCTTCCATTTCAAGAGATTTGCTAGTGGAAGGTGGGAGCCTCATCGAAGAGGGGCCTCGCAAGTGGATGTAGGTCATTTGACCGAACCACTCTAAAATCGGCGTGATCTTTGGTTTGCATTTCATTATTGCTATTTACATTAATGCAAACGTTCTTACATGTTTTAGTTCCTTATTACCTTTGCTGCGCATATTTAAGAATACGCTTTCAAGTTAAGCTTTTCAAGTTCCGTTCTTATCATACGAAAGATTTTCTAAAACCTAAGTTTTAATCCGCTACACTAATTCACCCCCCCCTCTTAGTGCCGCTCCGATCCTAACAATTGGTATCAGAGCAAGGTTATCTCTCATATTTGGTTTAATACCCAAGGGAGATGGCTTACTCCGGCATGCAAGAGGGTCATTCTATCACACGTCCACCTATGTTTAATGGGTCGGATTACATGTATTGGAAGACTCGGATGAGGATCTTCCTCATTTCTATGGATTTCGAGCTTTGGACTATTGTTGAAAACGGATTTCAAAAATCTTCTCTTCCGATGAGCGAATGGAATGAATCGGAGAAGAAAGTTTTTGCTTTAATTGCAAAGGCTATGAATGCCTTATTTTGTGCACTAGACAAAAATGAATTTAATCGTGTTTCAATTTATGATTCGGCTTTTGATATTTGGAGTACTCTTGAGGTCACTCATGAAGGCACTAGCCAAGTGAAAGAGTCCAAAATCTACATTCTTGTGCACTCTTACGAACTTTTTCGAATGAAACCAAGTGAGTCCATCGGAGACATGTACACCCGGTTTACGGATGTCATCAATGGACTCAAAGCTCTTGGTAAAGATTTTACTAACTTTGAACTAGTAACTAAAATCTTAAGATCCCTCCCTAAAAGTTGGGATCCAAAAGTTACGGTCATTCAAGAGGCCAAAGACCTTAAAACATTCCCTCTTGAAGAACTCATTGGGTCTCTAATTACCTATGAAATGACATGTCAAGCTCATGACGAGCTCGAGAACCCCCTTCCAAAGAACAAGAAGGATATGGCACTCAAATCACAAGAATACCACTTGAAAGGAACATCAAGTGATGAGGACAGTGACAATGACATTGCACTTTTGACTCAAAAATTTTAAAAATATTTAAGGAAGAATAAATTTAAAAATAATACAAAAAATAAATTTGAACAAAAGAAGGACCAAGTGATTTGCTATGAATGCAAAAAATCGGGACACTATAAGAATGATTGCCCTCAAGCCAAAAAAAGAACACCAAAGAAGAAGGCGCTCAAGGCAACATGGGATGATTCAAGCACGTCCAAAGAAGAGGAGTCCAACACTGAGCAAGTTGCTTACTACGCCCTAATGGCCTTCGAAGAAGAGGTAACAAATTTAATTAATGCAGATTTACCTTATCATGAATTATTAAATGCCTTCCATGAGTTATTTGATGAATGTAAGACAATTAGTAGAAAATATAAATTACTAAAAAAGGAGCATGATAGTCTTACTTGTGCTTTTGATAAATTAAAAACTAAATATCATGATAGTCTAGCTCCATGTGCTAAATGCCATGATTTAGAAACTCTCCAAACTGAGAACTTAGTACTTAAGGACACCATGAAGAAATTCGAGGTCGGTAGCAAGTCCTTAAACATGATCCTTACAAATAAGGGTCACGTCCCTAAAAAGAGTGGAATCGGATTTGTGAGAAGCACTCACCAAAATCCAACCACCTTCATTAAAGGTCCTATCTTACATGTTCAACACCAAAGCAATTGCATCTTTTGTTGCAAATATGGACATATAACTTACCAATGTCCATTCAAGAAAATTAGTCCAAACAAATTGATTTGGGTTCCTAAAGGAACCATGATCAAGTCTATGCAACATGATAAACAAGTTAGATTAGTTTTTGAGGCACCCAAAAGTAAATGGGTACCTAAAAATAATTCCTTCTTGTAGAAACATACACCATCACATGCTAGGAGCAAGAGATGGTATCTTGATAGTAGATGCTCAAGGCATATGACCGGAGATCCAACCCAATTCACCAAGCTCACTAGCATGGACGAAGGCTATGTCACCTTCGGAGACAACAACAAAGGCAAAATCAGTGGCAAGAGAACCATAGGTAACAAATCAAGTTTTTCCATTGATGATGTATTACTAGTTGATGGATTAAAACATAATCTATTGAGCATTAGTCAATTATGCGATAAAGGTTATATCGTTAGATTTGAATCAAATATGTGCATTATTGAAAAACCAAATCATAACATGACTATGATTGCGTTAAAACAAAATAATGTCTATACCATCAATCTTGATGAACTAAGTAATGAAATGTGTTTCTCCGCCATAAATGATGATGCTTAGCTTTGGCATAGGAGATTAGGCCATGCAAGCATGAAAACAATATCTAAAATCTCATCTCAAGAATTAGTACGAGAGATTCCGAATATGAAGTTTATTAAAGATATGGTATGCGTTGTATGTCAACTAGGGAAACAAATAAAAACAAGCTTCAAACCAAAAAATCAAATTAGCACCAATAGACCGTTACAATTGATCTATTTGGACTTATTTGGACCAATTGATACAACAAGTCTAGGTGGAAGCAAATATGCTTTTGTGATTGTGGATGACTACTCTAGAAACACTTGGACCTATTTCTTAGCTCACAAAAGTGATTGTTTCAAGTGTTTCTCTAAATTTTATAAACTCACTCAAAATGAAAAAGGGTTCATGATTTCATCAATTCGGAGTAATCATGGTGGCGAATTTCAAAACCATGACTTTCAAAATTTTTGTGAAGTTAATAGATACAATCACAACTTCTCCACTCCGAGAAATCCCCAACAAAATGGAGTAGTTGAAAGAAAAAATAGAAACCTACAAGAAATGGCAAGAACTATGTTAAATGAACATAGTTTACCTAAATATTTTTGAGCCGAAGCCGTAAATACGGCTTGCTACATCATGAATAGAGTCCTAATAAGACCATCCTTATCAAAAACTCCCTATGAATTATGGAATAACAAAAAACAAAATATTTCCTATTTTAAAGTTTTCGGTTGTAAATGCTTTATTTTAAATGAAAGGGATGCCTTAGGAAAATTTGATGCTAAATCCGATGAAGGCATCTTTCTTGGTTACTCTTCCGTTTCTAAAGCTTTTCGGGTTTTTAATAAAAGAACCTTAGTAATCGAAGAGTCTATTCATGTAGCTTTTAGTGAAGTTTCAAATTTAAAGAAAAATGATTTTGATGATGATCTTGGCTTTGATAATTTGAATTTAAATGAACCCCCTCCTGAAAATAGCAACTTGGATGCACCTTCTTCCGAAATTTCCTTACCTAAGGAATGGAAGTATATAGATGCTCATCCAAAGGAGCTAATTATAGGGGATACATTTAAAGGGGTTCAAACTCATTCCTCTTTCAAGAATTTTTGTGCTAATGCCGCCTTCCTCTCTCAAATAGAACCTAAGTGCATTGACGAGGCCATAAAAGATGATTTTTGGGTTATTGCAATGCAAGAGGAATTGAATCAATTTGAGAGAAATAAGGTGTGGGAGCTTGTTCCTAGACCTAGTGACCATTTATTCATTGGTACTAAGTGGGTCTTTAGAAACAAGCAAGACAAAAATGGTATCGTGGTTAGAAACAAGGCTAGACTAGTGGCCAAAGGTTTCAACCAAGAAGAAGGTATCGATTACGAAGAAACCTTCGCTCTCGTGGCTCGATTAAAAGCCATAAGGATGCTCCTTGCCTATGCTAGTTGTTATAATTTTAAACTATTTCAAATGGATGTCAAAAGTGCCTTCTTGAATGGTTTTATTTCCGAAGAAGTATATGTCGAACAACCTCCCGGATTTGAAAATTCTCTTCTTCCTAATCATGTATTCAAATTGACTAAGGCTCTCTATGGCTTGAAATAAGCTCCTAGAGCTTGGTATGAAAGGCTTAGTTCCTTTCTTATTTTAAATAATTTTACCAAAGGCAAGGTTGATACTACATTGTTTATTAAAAATTTTGAAAATAATTTTCTTATTATGCAAATTTATGTTGACGATATTATTTTTGGCTCTTCGGATGAATCACTATGTGAATCATTTGCCAAATCTATGAGTCATGAATTTAAAATGAGTTTAATGGGGGAATTAACTTTCTCTTTAGGATTACAAATCAAACAACTTAAGGATGGTATATTTCTTAACCAATCTAAATATACGTTAGAATTGTTAAAACGATTTAACATGAATAATTCAAAAGCAATAAACACCCCTATGAGTACTGCGACTAAGTTAGATATGAATGAAAATAGTGAAAATTTCGATCAAAAAACATATAGGGGTATGATAGGTAGTCTACTCTACCTTACCGTGACTAGACCAGATATCATGTTTAGTGTAGGACTTTGCGCTAGGTTTCAATCAAATTCTAAATTATCTCATCTTAAAAGTGTTAAAAGAATATTTAGGTATCTTAAAGGAACTCCAAATTTAGGTTTATGGTATCCAAAATCCAAAAAATTTGATTTAATGGCTTATGCAGATGCCGATTTTGGCGGATGTAGGATAGATAAAAAAAGTACATCCGGAACATGCCAATTTTTAGGACATGCACTTGTTACTTGGACTTCCAAGAAATAAAATTCAGTTGCACTATCTACGGCGGAAGCCGAGTACATTGCTGCAAGTGCATGCTGTGCACAAGTTGTTTGGATGAAAAATACATTGGAAGACTATGGAATTCATTTTAAAAATATTCCCATAAAATGTGATAATACTAGTGCCATATGTCTTACTAAAAATCCAATTCAGCATTCTAGAACTAAGCACATCGACATTAGGCATCATTTCATACGCGATCATGTCCTTAACAATGATGTTGTTCTAGAATTCATTGACACAAAGCATCAATTAGTAGATATATTCACAAAAGCCTTGAATGAAGACCAATTTGAATTCATTAGAAGGGAATTAGGTATGTTAAATTGTCCCTTAACAATAAACTTGTTTGATTGGATTTTTCGTAAAGTTTTTCATCTTCTTTCCATCTCTCGGTGAATCTAATCCTTCTTCAAATTCCATATGACATGTTGTGAAATCTCGAAATCGATTTTGATGACTTGATGATGAATTTCAAGTTACCGATTTATTTAAATAACTTTTATCTAAATCATAATCTTGATCTTGCAAAATTGGAATCACAAATAATATCTTTTGGCATTCATGAATTGATACTTACAAATATGAAAGTATTGGCATTCATGACTTGAATTTGATTGAAACATTGTATGCTTAAATTAATCATTCTCCTATGTTTCAAAAATTCTTTAAATGCCTTATATGATGATTGAAAAGTAATGTTGAGATTTTAATGAATTTAACGATTTGAATGAGTTTATATTCGAATTATGATCTTGACTTCATGAAATTACTACTTGAATTTTTTTATCCCAATCACTCTCTTGTACATCTACAATTTTTGTTATTTATAGAAAGAAGAGATTATATAATATGAATGCATGCTGAATTTTCCTTTAAAATGAACTCTGCGTAAATATTTTTGCATACTTAATTTTCAATGATAAAATCGTTGTATGACAAAATATGTGCTTCAAGTCTCATTTCCCTTTTTGTTGATGACAAAGGGGGAGAAAAGTGATGACTTATATCATTCTTAATAGCATGACAAAATATGAATTGCAAAATCTTTGAGAAAAGTGATCGATCGATGATTGTCTTATATGCCTTGCAAAATCCTTGAAAATATCGTAAGATTGATTGATCATATTGAATGCATGTCTAAAATATATAATCATGAAATTCATGTTGAAAATCTTTTGTCATAGTAAAAATTGTCTCTTATCTTTCGACTTGAAAAAGATTTTCATCGAAATTTCGCATTTACATTATACTTAATGAGAACAACGATAAGTTCTACGGTTAGAACTTATCGGTTTATGCTTGAATTTAATGGGATGGAATTCAAGTGCTTTATCTTCTCATAATATGGCATATAGATAGGGGGAGTTATGTTTAACTCCGTCATCAATTGATTGTCATCATAAAAAAGGGGGAGATTGTTGAATCTCAGATTTTGATGATAAAATCAATTGATGGGTTATTTGATCTAATCCATATTATTGAGTTAAGTGTGCAGGATTAACTACGATAACCAGAAAATACAAAGCAAGGATACCGGAGTCAAGTTCGATGGACGTTTAAGAGTTCGAAGAATCGTCGGAGATGCTGCCGGAACCAACCGAGAAGAAATCGGGAACCTATCGGAATTTTCGGAAGTTCGCCGAAGAGATCGTCGGAGGTTCACGGAGATCACCGAGAAGGCTCGGCTACTCATTAAAGTCATCACAAGTTCGGGAGCTTGCTGGGAGCCCTTCGGAAGAAGTTCGTCGGAAAGCTCGTTGGAACAAGACTCGACGTTCGGGATTGAAATATTGCTTAGGATGTGTTTTGTTTAGTAGTTAACTTGTAATTAGGATTAGGATTAAGAAATAATCCTATATCCTGGTTAGGGGCCAACTGGGCCCAAAATTAGACTGGGTTTGGGCTAAGTTTGAAGCCCAACCAGTCAACCGAAATGTCTGGCGGTGGCACTGCCAGACTGGGCGGTTGCACCGCCCAGCACCCGAGAGCTAGGCGGTGGCACCGTTTGGGCTGGGTGGTGGCACCGCCCAGCATTGTCAGCGCCTGACACTAACAGGCGGTGGCATCGCCAGCATCGGGAACTCCACGAGAATTCAAATTTGGAGCTCAAATTTGAATCCTCTTGAGGCCTATAAATACCCCTTAAATCTCAGTTGAGATTACAACTTTTTGAGCAGCAATTGATTGAGAGAAAGCTCTTAGAAAAGTCTTAGAAAGTCTAGTTTTCAATTTACTAGTGTTCACCTCATTCCTTCTCGAAAATCTGTAAGAGAGTGAACCGCTTGTAAAGAGTTGTAAGAGGGGTATTTACCCTTCCATTTCAAGAGATTTGCTAGTGGAAGGTGGGAGCCTCATCGAAGAGGGGCCTCGCAAGTGGATGTAGGTCAGTTGACCGAACCACTCTAAAATCGGCGTGATCTTTGGTTTGCATTTCATTATTGCTATTTACATTACTGCAAACCTTCTTACATGTTTTAGTTCCTTATTACCTTTGCTGTGCATATTTAAGAATACGCTTTCAAGTTAAGCTTTTCAAGTTCCGTTCTTATCGTACGAAAGATTTATTAAAATCGAAGTTTTAATCCGCTGCACTAATTCACCCCCCCCTCTTAGTGCCGCTCCGATCCTAACAATGTACACCCGTTTTACGGATGTTGTCAATGGTTTACAAACTCTTGGTAAATGTTTCTCGAATTTTGAACTTGTTAGTAAAGTTTTACGATCACTTTCTAAAGTTTGGGAATCAAAAGTTACGGCAATACAAGAAACAAAAGATTTAAATATTTTTCCACTTGAAGAACTTATCGGCTCATTGATGACATATGAAATGGTGCACAATGCACATAATGAACATAATGAACACTTGAACCACCTTCCAAAGAATAGGAAAGATTTGGAACTCCGGACAAATGAATACCACTTGAGCGATGACTCAAGTGATGAGGACAATGATGAACTTGAACTTCGAACACTAACTCTTAATAAGTTCATTAAACAAAAATCTAAAATGAACAATGAACTTGAACGGAGGAAGAAGCCAAAGAAAAGGAAGGCACCCAAGGATGAATCAAGAACTTCTAAAGGTGAAACGGCGAATTGGGCTTTGACGGGCTTCAACTATAAGGTAAGTAACTCAACTCATTTGAATTATTTTGAAATTACTTGAAGTTTTTCATGAGTGCTTAATTTAGATAGTAGGAATAGGAAATAAAAAATTATTTTTCAAAAATTATATCATGTTTTTTCTTTTTAGCATCTTTTGAAAAATTAAAAAATTTGAACATGAAAAGTATATTGCTAAGGTTTCATGCATGTTATGTTTTGAAATGTTGAATGATGTATGCAACATTAGGGACGATAATTATATGATATGTGATAATGCTTAGGATTAATCCATACATGTGTATCTTGATGATTTTATGTCATGCATAATGATCATGTTTAATAAAATTTGAAATTATGCATGATGAATCTTGTGATTTATGGATTATTGATTTTTACCATAATGAAAGTGTCTTATTAATCTTTATTATAACAAATCTGACACTTTCGGTTTTAAACATGATATATGTTTTTATTTGACATAAATAAAAAAAAATCATATGTTTTGAAACAACCGAAAAGAGGAAAACATTCTTGAAAATTATTTTGCTCAATCTTATTGATTTTGATGAATCCATTTGTATCATCTTTGTGAATCTCTTGAATTTTGATAATGATTTTGATGATTTAAATTTGAATAATTTTTTATCGAAATCATGATCTTGATTTCTTGAAATTTATAATATGAAATTCTTTATGAATCAAGATTTCTCAATCTTTATTCTCTTACATTTTGAGAAAATTTTCAATATGAATCATAAGTGTTCTTATGCATGAATTGAAATCTTTTTCTCCTACATTTCCTTTTGTGATTTACTAAAGAGAATATCCATTTTTAAAATTCTTGACTTAAAATTTTATTTAAAAATCTCTTATTATTTGATCTCCTAACATTTTCCTTTGATTACTTATGAGGAGGCTTTTCAAAGTGAAATCATGTCTTTTGGCATTCACATATTCTAATATTTTATGGTATGATTTTTATGTAATTCCTTGTATTCATGAAATGTTTATCTCATCACCCAATTATTTTCTCCTTGATATTCCTTATGTGATGATATGAATACATGAAATATTCATTAATTTGTTTTAATGAAAAGTTATGATCATGAATGGTAGGATGAAATTTGACAAGTTAATACCATCATGATTTGAAACATTTATGATTTGAAATTATGCATGCGATTGCTTTTTATTGTGATGATATATGCATATAATATGTATCATGAATACTTTATTATCATACATGAAAATAGTGATAAATATTTTGAAAATAAATATTTATATCATGTTAGATGATTTTTCATTTTGTGCATGATGAGTTATAATGATAATTGTACATCAATTTGCTTTATTATGAATTATATGAATCTTGATTATGAACTTGTTAAGAAGAATTTTAATGAACCATGAATCATATATTTGGTATTCATGAATTGATCCTTATTGATATATTTCATGAATTCTTTGCATATTTAGCTTGTTGAATGATTGAAATATTTAGCCATTGAGTCCTCCCTTTCTTTTTGACTTTTATAAAGGGGGAGAAGGTTTCGCTAGCTTGTGCATTGAAAATGAAAGTAAACTTCCTAGCATGCTAGGGAAGTAAAACTTGCAAGCTTGCACTTCTCAAAAAGAGAAGAAAGATATTGCCTATCGAAAGAAGCAAAAAGTACAAAACTTAGAAAACTTGCAACAAAATTACTCTTGCCATGCTTTGTATAAAAAATAGATTGATATCCTTAAAAGCATCGCAATAAATTTTTTAGTGTATCGCAATGTATCACATGTATCACAAATTAATTTTTTTTTTTTTTTACTATTATCATATCATGATGTATCGTATAATGATATCATGATTTGTTATTGTTTCATGTGATCCTTAGTGAATTTTCACATTGGTATCCTTCGTGAAATGATTTCATTGCATTATTGTCTTATATGCATCATGTGATGATTGAAATATTGATTGATGCAAAGTTGATGTAAAAGTCTAAATCATTGGTTCCTCTCCTTCTTTTTGACATTGACAAAGGGGGAGAAAGTTATTGCTAGCTTGCACACTTGAATGAAGAATTTGCTAGCTCGATCATTGTAATGAAGAAATTTGCTATATCAAACATCATAAATATTGTTACTTGCAAAGAAAAGCAAAGTCCAATCTTGCACAAAAATTCAAGTGTTGAATTGTCATGATTGAACTTAAAGAATCTTGCTATGCTTTTGTGCTTATATGTTGTGATAAAAATCTAGCTTCAAGTTGCAAAAACTTGAATATCTTTTAAAATAGCTAGAGCTACTTCTCCTTTTTGTTGATGACATAGGGGGAGAAGTATATTGATGACTTCATGCATTGAATTGAATATTTTATATATATTTGCATGATGGTTTAAATATTTTTCATAACATGTGATGAATGTTACTTGGATTTGGGATAATCCAAGTGTTCTATCAATGGCATATTGATAGGGAGAGTTTAGTTAAACTCCGGGGAGTTAAGGTTAACTCCGTTAGTCATCAATTAGTTGTCATCATCAAAAAGGGGGAGATTGTTGAATCTCGGATTTTGATGATGAAACTAATTGATTGTGTTTAGATGTTTAAACTGCATTTTGAGTGATGCAGGTCTACTCGATCAGGATTAAACAGTTAACGCAGGAGGAATTGACGTTGCGCCGGAGGAGATCACGTCAGGATATTGGACGGCAGAAGGCTTCGGACGTCGGGCATCGGGCCAAGGAGAGCGGAATTGCGCCAAGGATATCGGGGTTGCGGAGGTCAACCGCCGATTGGGCAACAAGCCGCAAGAGAGGACGATGCGCTGAAGAATCGGACGAAGCACCAACCAATGACGTGCCGGGCAACGGAATGTCGATTTGCGTTGTAATAATTGTCTAGATCGGAGTAGAGTTTTAGTTTGTGTGTGCAGGAATAACTATGATAATGAGAAAGAAATAAAGCGAAACAAATTGCAGAGTCAAGCGCGAAGGATTCATTGGGAGTTCGAGAGTTCGACGGAAGTCCGAAGGTTCGTCGGGAATGTTGCCGGAACTAGCCGAGAATGAGTAGGGAGCTTGCCGAAGGGTTTTTTGGAAGCTCACTAAAAGGTTCGTGGGAAGTTCGCGGAGCTCGCCGAGAGAGATCGGAGCTTGCCGAAGAAGCTCGTTGGAACTCGCCAAGATCAAATCGTGAAGTTTAAGAGCTTGCCAGGAGTCTACAGAATGGTTTCCGAGAGTTTATCGGAAGACCGCCGAAAGTTCACCGGAAGCTCACCGGAAGAAGTCTTGACTTATGGACTTTGTAATAGCTTATAAAATATCTTTAAATTCGTAGTTAGCATGTTAATTAGGGTTAGGATTAGGTATTAATCCTATAACCCAAGTATGGGCCAATTGGGCCCGAGTTCGGACTAGTTTGGGCCAAGATTGAAGCCCAATTAGTGGGCTGAAAACACTGTAGGCGGTGGCACCGCTTGGGTTGGGCGGTGACCGCCACCTGCCCGAGAGCTGGGCGGTAGCACCGCTTGGGCTGGGCGGTGGCACCGCCCAGCACTATCAGCGCCTAACACTAACAGGCGGTGGCACCGCCAGCATCGGGAACTCCAAGAGAATTCAAATTTTAGAGCCCAAATTTGAATCCTCTTGAGGCTTATAAATACCCCTCAAATCTTAGCTGAGATAACAACTTTTAGAGAAGCAATTGATTGAGAGAAAAGTCTTTGAAGAGTCTTTGCTAGTCTTGTTTTCAATTTGCTAGTGTTCACCTCCTTCTTTCTTGCTGAAAATCTGTAAGAGAGTGAACCACTTGTAAAAGTTGTAAGAGGGGTATTTACCCTTCCCTTTCAAGAGATTTGCTAGTGGAAGGTGGGAGCCTCATCGAAGAGGGGCCTCGTAAGTGGATGTAGGTCATTTGACCGAACCATTATAAAATCGGCATAATCTCTGGTTTGCATTTACTTATTATCATTTATATTACTGCAAACCATTTGCACTTTAATGCTATACTGCTTTTGTTAGGATCGAGAGCACTAAGAGGGGGGGGGGAATTAGTGCAGCGGAAATCTTACAACAATTTAAAACATAAAGGTGCAATCGTTCAATAAAATCTATTATGGTGCAAAAGCCGATTCACAGTTTGTATTTAAGCGCAGTTTGCGTCTAAGCGCAGATTGCGTCTAAGAGCAGTTTACGTCTAAACGCAGTTTGCGTCTAAACGCAGTTTTACGTCTAAACTCAGTTTTACATCTAAACGCAGTTTTACGTCTAAACGCAGTTTTACGTCTAAACGCAGTTTTACGTCTACACGCAGTTTTGCGTCTGAATGCAGTTTTACGTCTGAACGCAGTTTTGCGTCTGAACGCAGTTTTACGTCTGAACGCAGTTTTGCGTTTGAACGCAGTTTTACGTCTGAACGCAGTTTTGCGTCGGAACGCAGTTTTACGTCTAAACGTGGTTTTACATCTAAACGCAGTTTTACGTCTAAACGCAGTTTTACGTCTAAACGCAGAAACTGAACTTTGAAAATTTTTTTGTGAATGTGCAGAAAGCAGTTCGCAGTTATGAATGGAATCAAAGCGTAAGCGTAAACTGCAATGTAAAGATCGTACGAAAACACCGATTTACGTCTCAATGTAGATTCGGAAAGATCTAAACTTAGAGAATCGTTCGTAAAAGCGCAGAGGGCAGTAGCTATGTAGGAGGTTTGCAGTAATGATAAAGTGCTAAAAAATAAACGCAAACCAGAGATTTAGAGTGGTTCGGTCAGTCTTGACCTACTCCACTTTTGGCTTCCTCCACCGATGAGGTTGCCGACGTCAACTAGAGGCCTTCCTTCAATAGGCGAAGGCCAACTGCCCTTTTACAGTTTCTCTCCTTTTGATAGGCTCAGGAGACAACCTTTACAGATCCTTTCTCTCCTCTCTTTACACTCAAGACTTTGAAGAACAGAAAGAGGAGAACTTTTGGACTTTACACAATTTTGAGCTCTTAGAATCACATAAAAGATCAGGAATTCGGAGTGGATCTGTATCTTTTCAGTGCTGAATGGG
Source organism: Musa acuminata AAA Group (assembly GCF_036884655.1). Classification (NCBI taxonomy): domain Eukaryota; kingdom Viridiplantae; phylum Streptophyta; class Magnoliopsida; order Zingiberales; family Musaceae; genus Musa; species Musa acuminata. Next base: position 37,253,961 of record NC_088346.1, on the reverse strand, counting down.
TGGGGTATTTATAGGCCCGAACCCAGTTCAAATTTGGAGCTCAAAACGATCAAATCCCGGAATTCCGGGATCAGGCGGTTGCACCTCTTGACTGGAGAGGTTGCACCGCCTGGCAGAGCTCGAAGACTGAGCCTCTGGGTGGTGCCACCTCTGTCAGAGGCGGTTGCACCTCTCTGCCAGAGCTCGAAGACCGAGCTCAGGCGGTTGCACCTCTTGACTAGAGAGGTTGCACCGCTTGACGGGAGAGGTTGCACCGCCCAATCTCGCTCGAGGACTGAGCCCTGGGCGGTTGCACCTCTCGGCTGGGGCGATTGCACCTCCCAGTCTCGCTGGGAGACACAGCCTGGGCGGTGCTACCTCCCTACCTGGGCGGTTGCACCTCCCACAGCCACCTGGGTCCGAATGGGTTGAACCATTCGACCCATTCTAAGTTTTTCAAGGGCCCAATTGCCCCAAGATTAAGCTAATGGGATCACCTCCCATTTCTAACCTAATCATCGTGTTAACTACGATTATTTCCTAAGACATATTCTGCAGCTTGCTTTGGTGCGTCACTCGCTTCTTCCGGCGAGTATCCGGTGAACTTCCGTCGATCATCCGATGAACCCTCGGTGATACTCCTGCGGACTTCCGGCAAACTCCTAGACTGCGACGATCCACTTGGCAAGTTTCGACGAGCTCCTTTGGCAAGCTTCTGGACTTCTCGGATCTGTTCCCGCAAAACCTCCGACGACTGTCCGAACTTCCGTCGAGCTCTCGAACTCCCAACGTGATCATTGTCATGACTCCGGCGCAACTCCTGCTGCATGTCTTACTTTCATCGTAGTTAATCCTGCACACTTATCTCAACACATAGATTAGACAACAAATGACAATTGACTTCATTATCAAAATCCGAGATTCAACAATCTCCCCCTTTTTGATGATGACAATCAATTGATAATGGAGTTAACCTTAACTCCCCCTGTCTACATGCCATAGTTGAGATAAGTCAACCTTGAATTCATGATCTTAGAATTCAAGTGACATATTGATAAGTTAGATCAGTTAAACTTATCAATATTCCTATCATGATACCCATCATGATGTATCTCTTCAAGGATGATGTCAAGGCCTAACATACATCTTCAAGTTTGTATGATTGTGATTGTAACTTGTCATCATGTAGTTGAACATTATCATTAAAGCTGTGAAGCACTATTACATGATGCACACATTTCAAATTCTCTAGCGAGTTTTGCATTTAAGGCATAATGCAAACTATAGCACACGTTCATATATCTCTTGGTGATGCAAGAATGGCATAATCATAACATTATTTAAAGCATCACTCAAGTATTTTGCAAGTATGACATAGACATGATCATGGCAGTGTTTATCAATTCATATGTTTAAACAATTCATATGTTTGCAAGTATGATCATGGTAGTGTTTATCAATTCATATGTTTAAACAATTCATATGTTTGCAAGTATGATCATGGCGGTGTTTATCAATTCATATGTTTCTCCCCCTTTGTCATCAACAAAAAGCATGGTAATTGTGATACCAGGAAAATAATATTAACAAACTTATAGAGGAATTTTACATAGATTGCTTTGAAAGCTTCTTCCCCTTTTTGTTATAATTGTTATAGTCCATTGTGCACGCAAAGATATTACAAGATGGAACACATACACAGGAAATTATTATTTCAGAAACTTATTTTTTTGAAAGTGTACGAGAAAATCTGTTTTATAGCATTCGAATAATGAGATGCATTTTGAACAAGATTATGTTACAGATTTTCAAAAATAATCATGGAAACATGGTAATCAAGTGATTTTGATTATTCAATATAGTCCGAAAAATAATTTTAACAAGTTTATCTATTCGGACACATCAACATTCATAATTCGCTTCTTATGAAATCAAATTGTTCTTCACTTAGAGGTTTTGTAAAGATGTCAGCTAGTTGATGTTTTGTATCAATGAATTCTATGATTACATCATGATTCGTAACATGATCTCGTATAAAGTGATGTCTGATATCAATATGTTTTGTTCTCGAGTGTTGTATAGGATTTTTTGTTAGGCATATTGCACTTGTGTTATCACATTTAATGGGAATATTTTTTAGATGAACTTTATAATCTTCTAAGGTATTTTTCATCCAAACAACTTGTGCACAGCATGCACTTGCAGCAATATATTCAGCTTCAGTTGTTGATAGTGCAACCGAGTTTTGTTTCTTAGATGTCCAGGAAACAAGGGCATGTCCTAAGAATTGACATGTTCCTGATGTGCTTTTTCTATCTAATCTACAACCAGCGAAGTCTGCATCAGCATAAGCAGTTAACTCAAACTTCTCTGCTTTTGGGTACCATAATCCTAGATTTGCGGTACCATTAAGATATCTGAGTATTCTTTTAACTGCTTTGAGATGAGATATCTTAGGGTTTGATTGAAATCTAGCACAAAGTCCTACACTAAACATTATGTCTGGTCTAGTTACGGTGAGGTAAAGTAAACTTCCTATCATACCCCTATAGGTTTTTTGATCGAAGCTTTCTCCACTTTCATCAATTTCTAACTTAGTGGAGGTGCTCATAGGAGTGTTAGCAGCTTTTGAGTTATTCATATTAAACTTCTTTAGTAAACTCATAGCATATTTAGTTTAACTAATAAAGATGTCATTGCTTAGTTGTTTGATTTGTAGACCTAAGAAGAATGTTAATTCTCCCATTAGACTCATTTCGAATTCACGACTCATAGTTTTAGCAAAGGACTCACAAAGAGATTCATTCATAGAACCAAAGATAATATCATCAACATAAATTTGAACAATGAGAAAATTATTTTCAAAGTCTTTGATGAATAATATAGTATCAACCTTGCCTTTTATGAAATTATTTTCAATAAGAAAGGAACTAAGTCTCTCATACCACGCCCTTGGAGCTTGTTTTAAACCATAGAGAGCTTTAGTCAATCTAAACACATGATTAGGGAGACTATTATTTTCAAAGCCAGGAGGTTGTTCAACATAGATTTCTTCGGAAATAAAGCCATTAAGATAAGCGCTTTTAACGTCCATTTGAAATAATTTAAAATTAATACTACTAGCGTAGGCAAGGAGCATTCTTATGGCTTCTAATCGAGCTACAGGAGCGAAGGTTTCTTCATAGTCGATACCTTCTTCTTGGTTGAAACCTTTGGCCACTAATCTAGCCTTGTTTCTAACCACGATACCATTTTCATTTTGCTTGTTTCTAAAGACCCATTTAGTACCAATAACTAAATGGTCATTTGGCCTAGGAACAAGCGTCCACACCTCATTTCTCTCAAATTGATTCAATTCATCTTGCATTGCGATAATCCATGAATCATCTTTCATGGCTTCGTCAACACATTTGGGTTCAATTTGAGAGAGAAAGGCGGCGTTGGCGTAGAAATTTTTAAAAGAAGATCGTGTTTGAACCCCCTTTGATGTGTCTCCTAAGATTAGCTCCTTAGGATGAGCATCTATATACTTCCAATCCTTGGGTAAGGAAATTTGAGAAGTGGATGCATCCAAGTTGCTAGTTGGAGACGGGGTTTCGTTTAAATTCAAAGAATCAAAATTAACATCATCATCAAGATCATTTTTCTTAATTTCAGAAATCTCATTGAAAACAACATGGATGGATTCTTCAATAATTAAAGTTCTTTTATTGAAAATACGAAAAGCTTTAGAAACCGAAGAATAACCAAGAAAGATTCCTTCATCAGATTTGGCATCGAATTTTCCTAAGTTATCCTTTTCATTTAAGATGAAACATTTACACCCAAAGACTTTAAAATATGAAACATTGGGTTTTTTGTTATTCCATAACTCATAAGGAATTTTGGTGAGTAAGGGTCTTACTAGAACTCTATTCAAAATATAGCATGCAGTGTTTACAGCTTCGGCCCAAAAATATTTGGGTAGGCTATGTTCATTCAACATGGTTCTTGCCATTTCTTGTATATTTCGATTTTTTCTTTCTACTACCCCATTTTGTTGAGGATTTCTTGGAGTAGAGAAGTTATGGTTATATCCATAGAGTTCACAGAATTCTTGGAAGTCATGGTTTTGAAATTCTCCACCATGATCACTTCTAATTGACGAAATCATAGAACCCTTGTGATTTTGAACAAGTTTACAAAACTTGGTAAAATATTTAAAGCATTCATTTTTTGTTTTAAGAAGTAGGTCCATGTATATCTGGTATAGTCATCAACAATGACAAAGGCGTACTTGCTACCTCCAAGACTCGAAGTAGAGATTGGTCTGAATAAGTCCATATGGATCAATTGTAAGGGCCTAGAGGTGCTTATTTGATTCTTAGCTTTGAAACTACCCTTAATTTGTTTACCTAATTGACAAGCATCACATACATTATCTTTGATGAACTTGATATGAGGAATTCCTCTTACAAGTTCTCTAGATGATATTTGAGTGATTAGTTTCATGCTAGCATGACCTAATCTTCTGTGCCATAGCCAAGCATCCTCATTCATAACCGCAAAACACATTTCATCACACAAATCATTTATGTCAATAGTGTATACGTTATTTTGTTTTAATGCAATCATAGATATGTTCTTATGTGGTTTTTCAATGATGCAAGCATTAGATTTGAATTTGACAACGTATCTTTTATCACATAATTGACTAATGCTCAAGAGGTTATGTTTTAAACCATCAACTAACAAAACATCTTCAATAAAGAAGTTGGATTTGTTACCTATGGTTCCTTTGCCAATGATTTTACCCTTGTTGTTGTCTCCGAAGGTGACATAGCCTTCGTCTATGCTAGTGAGCTTAGAGAATTGAGATGGATCTCCGGTCATATGCCTTGAGCATCCACTATCAAGGTACCATCTCTTGCTCCTAGCTTGCGATGGTGTGGGTTTCTACAAGAACTGATGATGTTTAGGTACCCATTTGCTTTTGAGTGCCTCAAAGATAGATCTAGATTTTCTATCATGTTGCATAGAATTCGTCATGGTTCCTTTGGGAACCCAAATCAATTTGTTTGGACTAATTTTCTTGAATGGACAATAATGTGTCTTGTGTCCAATTTTGCAACAAAAGTTACATTTTGCTTGGTGTTGAACATGTAAGATGGGGCCTTTTATAAAGGTGGTTGGATTTAGGTGAGGACTTCTCACAAATCCAATTCCACTTCTTTTTGGAACGTGACCTTTGTTTGCAAGGATCATGTTCAATGACTTGCTACCAACCTCGAATTTCTTCAAGGTGTCCTTAAGTAGCGAGTTTTCTTTTTGGAGAGTTTCTAGATCATGACATTTGATACTTGTATTTAAACTATCATGATATTCAATTTTTAACTTATCAAAATCACAAGTAAGACTATCATGCTCCTTTTTGAGTAATTTGTATTTTCTATTGATAATCTTGCATTCATCAAATAAGTCATGGAAGGCATTTAATAATTCATCGAAAGATAAATCAGCATCTAATAAATTCGTTACCTCCTCTCCAATGGCCATTAAGGCGTAATGAGCAACTTGCTCGGTGTTAGACTCCTCTTCTTCATATGCGCTCGAGTCATCCCATGTTGCTTGAAGCGCCTTCTTCTTTGATGTTCTCTTTTTGACTTGGGGACAATCACTGTTGTAGTGTCCCGGCTTTTTGCATTCATAACAGATCACTTGGTCCTTCTTGGGTTCAAGTTTAATTTTTGCATCATTCTTAAACTTGTTTCTTTTAAAGAACTTTTTAAACTTTCTTGTCAGAAGTGCCAAGTCATCATCACAGTCCTCATCACTTGAGTTTTCTCTCAAGTGGTATTCAGAAGTTTTAAGTGCCATATCCTTCTTGTTCTTTGGAAGGATGTCTTCTTGCTCTTCATGAGCTTTGCAAGTCATCTCGTAGGTCATTAATGACCCAATTAGTTCTTCAAGAGGGAAGTTGTTTAGATCTTTTGCCTCTTGAATAGCAGTGACTTTAGGATCCCAACTCTTAGGAAGGGATCTTAGAATTTTATTTACAAGCTCAAAATCCGAAAAACTTTTTTCGAGTCCTTTTAGACCGTTGACAACATCCGTAAAACGGGTAAACATGTCGCCAATAGTCTCACTCGGTTTCATCCGAAAAAGTTCGAAAGAGTGTAACAAAAGATTGATTTTTGACTCTTTCACTCTACTTGTGCCTTCATGAGTCACTTCGAGTGTGTGCCAAATATCAGATGCAGTTTCACAAATCGAAACACGATTAAACTCGCTTTTATCAAGTGCGCAAAATAAGGCATTCATAGCCTTTGCATTAAGAGCGAAAGCCTTCTTCTCCGAATCGTTCCAATCGATCATTGGAAGAGAAGACTTTGAAAAACCATTATCTACAAGATTCCAGAGTTCAACGTCCATAGAAATAAGAAAGATCCTCATTCGGGTCTTCCAATAGGTGTAGTCTGTCCCATTAAACATGGGTGGACGTGTAATGGAATGGCCCTCTTGGTTTCCGGCGTAAGCCATCTCTCTTGGGTTTTAATCCGTTTGAGAGTTAACCGGGCTCTGATACCAATTGTTAGGATCGAGAGCACTAAGAGGGGGGGGGGGGGGGGGGGTGAATTAGTGCAGCGGAAATCTTACATCAATTTAAAACCGAAAGGTGCGTTCTTCAATAAAATCTATTATGGTGCAAAAGCCGATTCACAGTTTGTATTTAAGCGCAGTTTGCATCTAAGCGCAGATTACGTCTAAGAGCAGTTTACGTCTAAACGCAGTTTGCGTCTAAACGCAGTTTTACGTCTAAACTCAGTTTTACGTCTAAACGCAGTTTTACGTCTAAACGCAGTTTTACGTCTAAACGCAGTTTTGCGTCTGAACGCAGTTTTACGTCTAAACGCAGTTTTACGTCTGAACGCAGTTTTGCCTCGGAACGCAGTTTTACGTCTAAACATGGTTTTACGTCTAAACGTAGTTTTACGTCTAAACGCAGAAACTGAACTTTGAAAATCTTTTTGTGAATGTGCAGAAAGCAGTTCGCAGTTATGAATGGAATCAAAGCGTAAGCGTAAACTGCGATGTAAAGATCGTACGAAAACACCGATTTACGTCTCAATGCAGATTCGGAAAGATCTGAACTTAAAGAATCGTTCGTAAAAGCGCAGAGGGCAGTAGCTATGTAGGAGGTTTGCAGTAATGATAAAGTGCTCAAAAATAAACGTAAACCAGAGATTTACAATGGTTCGGTCAGTCTTGACCTACTCCACTTTTGGCTTCCTCCACCGATGAGGTTGCCGACGTCAACTAGAGGCCTTCCTTCAATAGGCGAAGGCCAACTACCCTTTTACAGTTTCTCTCCTTTTGACAGGCTCAGGAGACAACCTTTACAGATCCATTCTCTCCTCTCTTTACAACTCAAGACTTTGAAGAACAGAAAGAGGAGAACTTTTGGACTTTACACAATTTTGAGCTCTTAGAATCATAGAAAAGATCAGGAATTCGGAGTGGATCTGTATCTTTTCAGTGCTGAATGGGTGGGGTATTTATAGGCCCGAACCCAATTCAAATTTGGAGCTCAAAACGATCAAATCCCGGAATTCCGGGATCAGGCGGTTGCACCTCTTGACTAGAGAGGTTGCACTGCCTGGAAGAGCTCGAAAACTGAGCCTCTGGGCGGTGCCACCTTTGTCAGAGGCGGTTGCACCTCTCTGCCAGAGCTCGAAGACCGAGCTTAGGCGGTTGCACCTCTTGATTGGAGAGGTTGCACCGCCTGACGGGAGAGGTTGCACCGCCCAGTCTCGCTCGAAGACTGAGCCCTGGGCGGTTGCACCTCTCGGCTGGGGCGGTTGCACCTCCTAGTCTCACTGGGAGACACAGCCTAGGCGGTGCTACCTCCCTACCTGGGCGGTTGCACCTCCCACAGCCACCTGGGTCCGAATGGGTTGAACCATTCGACCCAATCTAAGTTTTTCAGGGGCCCAATTGCCCCAAGATTAAGCTAATGGGATCACCTCCCATTTCTAACCTAATCATCGTGCTAACTACGATTATTTCCTAAGACATATTCTGCAGCTTGCTTTGGTGCGTCACTCGCTTCTTCCAGCGAGTTTCCGGCGAACTTCCGTCGATCATCCGATGAACCCTCGGTGATACTCCTGTGGACTTCCGGCAAACTCCTGGACTGCGACGATCCACTTGGCAAGTTTCGACGAGCTCCTTTGGCAAGCTTCTGGACTTCTCGGATCTGTTCCCGCAGAACCTCTGACGACTGTCCGAACTTCCGTCGAGCTCTCGAACTCCCAACGTGATCATTATCATGACTCCGGCGTAACTCCTACTGCATGTCTTACTTTCATCGTAGTTAATCCTACACACTTATCTCAACACATAGATTAGACAACAAATGACAATTGACTTCATCATTAAAATCCGAGATTCAATAGCTTTGTCTCCGTCTTACTTATCTCTTCAAGTTAAAACGCAATCGAAACGGTTTTAAATGAAAACGTTGCTTTTATCATACGAAGTTTTCAAAAAGTGTTTAAATCGTGAAAAGTTTATCGCACTTCACCGCTGCACTAATTCACCCCCCCCTCTTAGTGCCGCTCCGATCCTAACATCTATGATTTGGTCTCCTAATATGACATTTCACACATATACGTTTTTAATATATATCTACATCGCATGCGAATATATATACATATCTAGTATATGTATAAGCAATCACACCAGATGATCATGGACCACAACCTAATGTGATTAGGCCAGAGCTAGTAGGCATAATCACTCACATCAAGATCTATGTGTGTAATGGTGTATCTCCATGCTCTGTGATTGTCTATTTCATCCTCGTCGGTTCCGTCAACATTTCGATGCATCTTCATGCATCGCGATCGTCCATCTCGTGGATCCCGCTATCTCATCCACACTCCCGCTGCGCCTCCTCATGTGATTATAACTTAATCATAAGTATACAGGTCCGACAATAAACGAGAAATATAATAGAGGCTAGCAGACCCCAATAATAATAATCACAAGTATACACATCACACAGTCCATGATCATCCGTCCACACATCATACATCACATGTATAAATAATCATCATCATAATTCCTAGGGGTATTTTCATAATTTAGACAAAAGATAGAATTGGAATTTCTCAAATTTCGAGGGGCAAAACTATCTTTTGCCCAGAAAACCCTAATGCCCTCATCCTCCCTTGCTGCTGCTGCTGTTGTCGCCGCCTCCGCCACTCTGCCGGTGATGGGTTGTGCGGCGGATGGCGGGGTCGCTGCCCTCGCCTATAGGCGGCATGCCCGCTAGCGGCGCTGCCCCTATAGTTGGGCGCCCCCGCGGGCACTACCCCCTCCACGGGCAGTTCTACCCGCGAAGCAACGCATGCAGGCGATGCTGCCTTGTCGGGCGGTTGCCCCTGCTATGTTTTTGCCCACGGGAGCAAAGACCACAAGCACCGCTGCCCTACGGCGTGTCACCACGCGAGAGCAGCGGCCGTAGGCGCCACTACTCTTGTGGTTGCTGCTGCAGGCTGCTTGCCTGCACGTAGATGCCAGTGCTACCATATGCGACGGTAGCGAGGGCAGCAACAGTTGCTGCCCTTTTTCGCTTTTGCGTCAATGATTTTGATGTCAAAAGCTTCTCTAAAATATAACACACGCAGTTCAAAACCAATCTATCACACGAACAACCTAGCTTTGATACCACTATTGGGAAAATCTTTAGGGGCGACATCATATGCGTAGCAGATGAACAATAAAACAAAATCCCCGATTCCCAAAGGGATGTTCATCGTCGTGCGAAGATTGGTGCGTAAAATCCACGAAACTGAAAAACTGCGTATAAAATAGATTATGTTACCTAAGGAGATCGTATATCCCTGTTTCCTTACAGATCCTTAAGAAAGGGTGGAGGTCAAGCATCCTCCTCTCTAGCGGTGATCCACATAGCAGGGCTGCGACGATGCTCCTCAAAACTCCAGGCCTGTTTTGAGGTGGAGAGGGGAAGGAAAATAAGAGAGGCAAGCAAAGGCTCTAGCCTATGAGGCTTTGAATACCTCATATTTATAGAGGTCCCTTATCAAACCCTAAAGGATCCTCCCCTGGTGGGTATTGGATCTGCATCCAATAACCCAAGCCTTTTAGATTAGTGGATCTCTATCCAATAATCTCTCATGGGCTCTTATTGGATCTCGTCCATGGGATCCAATCATTCAGGGGCTTATTTGATATCCAATATGACAAGGGCTCTATTGGATATCTCATATCCGAACCACTATTCATCGCAATGGCTACTATATGTGTATGACCCTCTAGGCCCAATATCGAGCTGGTCATGAGTCATACCGGTCATAACTCTTTCTAACTCGGTGAATTATTAATTTTGTAATAATTCACTTGACTCATCGACTACGGACGTACTAGGCCACTACGCCATAGTCCCCGGACGATACAAGAGAATACAATCCATTGGACCTGTCTATTCTTAGTTACCGTGTACCTATAGTCCCTCATCCATCTAATATCCCAAAGAACGTATATCGAGCATGGTGTTGTCAGACCCATATGGTTTCTACTCGAGTCTCGCTCTAATCGGATTCTCCTAGAGAACTCTTTCTCTCTCAACCCGAATGACCTTGGCCAGGGATTTGCCTAAGTAAGAACACATGGGATATTTCTCTCATGACACCAAGAGTGGATGATCCTCTATCGACACTCAATAGCCCTCGTAAAGTCGACTACCACTCCCAATGACTAGTTGTACTAGATCTGGGACAACCAAACCTATAAGTCTAGTATTAAAGAGTGAAGCACTCATACAAGACATCCTTGGTGTCTCAAGTCTAAGGACCAAATAGACCACTAGGACTACGGGATCACTGTCTGACAATAAGACATCATCAACCATCCAGCATTTCGTAAGCGGATCAATCAAAGAACTCATTCTCCAATAAGCACCTGTGCAGTATCCCTAGTGTCCCTACACTAGCAGCTATGAGACCAGCTGCATCTATCATATGGACGGGTATACAACACACTAGTCTGTCCGGTTATCACGATATCCCTCTCGAGTAACCTATGACCGGGATTATTTAGGATATGTATTTAAAGGTGAATCAATCTCATTTTTGTAATCTCATCACGATCTGATTCCCATTGCACAAATCCAAGGACATCACAATATATATATATATATATATATATATATATATATATATATATATATATATATTAGTTATAAAGTAATATATGCCAAAATATGATAAGCAAAAAGATTATGTATCAAGTCACACGTGCCATCACTCACATGATTGGCTTACTGGGTACCTATGACTAGTAGAGATTAGTGTGGTTTTTTTATAAACATCATCGCAACCCTGCTATGTGGATCATCGCTAGAGAGGAGGGTGCTTGACCTCCTTCATCCACTCTTACATATCTACAGGGATTTAGGGATATATGATCTCCTTAAGTAAAACATAACTATCTTTCTAATATTTAGTTTTTGGTTTTACAGATTTCGCATACCAATCTTCGCACGATAATGAATACCTTTTTAAAAAATTTAAAAAATTTATTTTTCTATTATTTCACTGCGCATGTGATGTCACCCTATAATTCCTTACACTTCCCCTCTATAAACCCCTTCTTGTGTAGTGGATCAACATCATTCAACCTCCATATTCCTATTTCATGCCTCAGATCATTCCTCTTAGTCAATAGCCTTGAGGTCGAGATGTCTTCATCTTCCACAAGTTGGTCGCCTCCTAAGGTCAATGAGTCAACCTCCAGGAGTTCTAGGGTTGTGGTTCTCGGTTTATCCTCGGGAGGCATGCTCTCGATGGATTCAACAGCCTTTATGGCCCTCTAAGTGATGAGGTCGTGGCACGACATTAACTTGGTGGTGACCAAGAAACTCCTAGGTCCGATTCGGGATTGCTATAGTATCCCAAAGAACTATGGGCTTCATGCTCCACATCTTGGTTACCGCTCATATGACCCATTCCCTAATGGGTTTAGGCTAACCATGGATGCTCCTTAGGTTCAGGCCGACCCGGACACTTTTCTTAGCATATTTTTGCTTATGCAAGGGGCAAGGCGAGTATTACTTGATTGCCTGAGGTGGCTTCAAGATCAATGGTGCATCCTCCAACAACAAGGGGTGGAAAACCAACCACTTCTTTGTGACCTATAGCTGGGAATATGGATTTTTCATTGGGTGGACCTCCTAGACAGTTAGCAACATTCGCCCATTCCTCTCCCGTGATGAGGCCAAGCATGTGGAGCATCTGAGGGAGATCTTATCTTCCTCTCGGGCAATTAGGGGCATGATTGAGGAGTGGTTGGTCGAAGCGAGACTTAGCTTAGCCCCCTAGGGGTATGATCGAATTTGTGCCTTTCGAGTGTCATCTTCGTTTTATGTGTGCGTTACTAATCGACTCATTGCCCGCAGAGATGATGAACCTTAAGTCACTGAAGGGAATGCCTCAACCTTCGGTGATGGCACAGCCATCCTAGGAGCACGTGAGGCCTAGACTTGAAGTTCCTACGAGGAAAAGAACGTCGGCGCACGCGGAGGGGTCGCCAAAGGAGCCTACGGCAAGTTGGCCGAGGAAGAAGTCTAAGGTGGGAACTAGGAAGGTGTCCAAGGGCATGGCGGCTCGTGAGAAGATAGCCCATAGGATGTGCGAGTCGGGTGGCGCTTCCTAAGGCAAGGGCTCGGTGAGTGCTTGGGAGAAGGGGTGCGCCAGGTCATCTAGTGACATCCCTTCGGGAAAGTGGACAGTGCACCTAAAGTCAGTGTGGGACTTGTGTCACATCGTGGCCTACTCTGAGGGTGAGCCCTTCTAAGCCCTTAGCATGGCCGATCTTATGGAGGAGGGGCCAAGGGCACCCTATGGTACGTAGTGGCCAACCCCTTAAAGCAGAGAGCTAGATCTGGGCTGATAAATCAGTGGCCCAAGGGATTTCCCAGGGGTACATCACCCGGTGCTGGCAAAGCAATTACATTGTTCACCCTCCGTGGTGCTGATGGATCGGACGACCAAGTCCCTTGTCCGAGTAAGTTTGGTATTTTTCTTTTCGTTGTCGACATTAATATTAGTTCTAATGTCATGATTTGTGCAGAACCAGCATTACACCATGGCCATGATCAATCGTGTCTACGACATGGGTAAGATAATTGATCGTCTAGGTGAAATGAACTCGGTCCATCGTTGGGAGGTCAAGGAGCTGAAAGACGGGCCTAGTCCAATGATTGTGGCGGTAGCCGAACAACATGCTATGAATCTGGAGGCCAAGTTCGAGTGATTGAGTTGGGTGACTCAATGCTAGTTGAAGGAGAGTCGAGAACAAGTCCAGGCATTAGACGATGAGTTGTAATCCCTTTCCCGGGACACTGAGGCTGCCCAATCTACCCTACAAGCCATGAAGAAGGTGTTGGATGAGGAGCGCCGAGGGGTGCCTAAAAGAATGAAGGAGGCAGTTGCGGAATACAAGAGGTCTCCCGGATTCGAGCTTGGTCTGCAGAGATCGAGACAAGTAACACATGAGTTTGAGTATTGAATCACCCTTGCTTGCTTTTGGGCGAATTACCCAAATATGGAAGTGGAGCTTGACCCCTTTGCTAACCTACTTAAGGACCAAGATGCCGGGATGCCCGATGAGGTCCCCTTCGATGACAGCTCCGATTTCCCCAAATTGAGAGATAATATAGTCTTCATTTTGATTAGTCTCATAAAAGTAAAAATGATTATTATTGACTTATAAGAGTATATATTATTATCAATCTTAACTTAAATAATTTGATCAGTAATTTATGTTAAATGAAGTGACATAAATTTTTATATCCATTATTTAACTCTGCCAACCCATTTGGATATAAGATGAATACCAGTTATGAAAATAAAAAATAAGAACTTAGTGCCAATGAATCTTTAAAATAAATTGAACATAAAAAAAAATCAGGTGGTACTAGTGGTTAGCGATGAATTCAGATGCGAAACTTGATACGTAGTAGTTGTCATTCATTACAATAGAGGTTCTTTATAGATTACTGCACCAACGCAATCATCGTACATTTATAGCATTAAAAAACATATAAATTCAACGTTTTGATTAACCATCACATATCTGTATTCTTTTAAGAAAGAACGTCATATAAAAAAATGGATCAATATGTCAAAAGAGCAAGATTTCAACGTGTGCTTTTGAATGTGGCAAGACTAATTAATAACCCATTAATCCATCCATCTATCCAGTTAGAGAATGATTATATTAGATTTTTAATAGGACTAACCGGGACCAGTTCCCCTGTTAAAGTGTTTGATGTGGAAATGCTTTTAACAGGCTTTCAGACATCTGCACCACAACAATAGGGAAATGGACACCCCCCCCCCCCCCCCCTCCCTCTCTCTCTCTCTCTCTCTCTCTCTCTCTCTCTCTCTCTCTCTCTCTCTCTCTATATATATATATATATATATATATATATAACCGGGACCATCCATCTAATAGGCTTTCAGACAACTGCACCACACAATAGGGAAATGGTCCTCTCTCTCTCTCCAAAATATTTGATGAGATCAAACATTTGATGCCATATTAAAAGATTCATTTAAAGAATCTATCTAAAAAATTAACATTCTAGAATAAGATACTATTCATTTATATTCTTAATAATTGATAATTATTAAAAGAAAATTTGAGTTTAGTATATCAAATGCACATCAACCTTATTATTATTTTCAATTTAAGTTTGTTTTCAATTTTATTATTCTCGACTTATGCTAGCCATCCATAGATGAAATCGTGTGTGTCAACACCATCAAATATAATGATTGAGTTTGTTGAGGACAGATTCATGTGAGTTAAATAGCATTTGCTCTTTCTCATCTGTTTATTTGGAAGAAGATCTCCAAATTTGTTACTTACATATGGCTACAGTGCAGTGAAATAAAAAGCAAAGAACATCAAGTAAAAAAAATAACGGATACGAATACACAATTTTTTTAGAAATTACACAAAAAATATATATCATAGACTTGCTCGTGGACAATGCCTTGGAAGTCTATAAGAGTTTATCATTTCTACTATAGTGGTAGTCAAAACATCATTATTGAGTAATAGGAGAAATGAGTCAAAATTTTTCATGTCTCTATATCTATCTTATACTCATAAAATAGATTCAGGGTCCTTTAGATTTTATTAAGAAGGAATTTGAGTATGATAACAATTGCACAACTCTTATTTGGATTTGAGAAATTTGTAAATAGTATATTAGAAAATGACAAACTTTATAGGTATAAGTACTCATGTGCCAAATAAAATGGTACTATACTAATTGTACAATTATATTTATTTAAAAATGATGCAAATAGTAATCTTTTGAAGGTGGTTGATTGTTGATTGCACTTATATTTTAAACAAATAACTCCTACAAATACTAATAGGTTGGTGGGTTGGGCTGCATTAAATGGCTCCATACAACAAGGGGGCTTGATCTTTATGTCCCCTTTAGGATGCTAGCAAGTAACTCTTTAATGTCATTTAATTTCTATACTCTTCAATATCATTTAATTTCTATTTATCCTGAATCAAGAGGCTTTTAAATAGTTTAAATCAAAGATATTTAAAAAAATTAAAAATAAAACTTTCAACTAATAAGTACTATTGACACGGGAGTGTTTAATTTGTTATAATCTGCTCAAATGAACGTTACTGATGATATTATATTTTTTTCAACCAACAATGTTGCCTCATAATCTTCAACTCAGCCCAATCAAATATGATAGCATATTAGCATGTTCCCTACACAAAGTTAAAGTTATTTCAAGATGCTTTTCTTCATGATCAATGAATACATTAAAGGAGTTGGTTAGCAGTTGTAAAATGCTTAATTTCAAAATTCTTATGCATGAAGGATTGTTTCATGCACTAATAGTTATTTTGGTGTTTAGGACTTAGAAAAGACTTTAGAAACTGATAATATTTTTGTAAAAGCTCTCTTGGAGTACTCCCTTAAACACAATATCTCTTGGATACATCCTTGAGTGGTGAGTATTTTGTTTTTAGTTATGTATCCTCGTTTATAATCCTTAGGGTGGTGAACTTTCTATATCCCTTTGTGATTTTAACTTGGTGGTAAGCCATTTTTCGATCTTATTTAAGTTTTATCATGAGTTCGTGCTTTTTATATTCAAAACATTCATTCTAACAAATATAACTGTATTGTAACTTTTCTTCAAGAGTTCGTTCTTTGTCTACTATGATTTTTCTATTTGAAATACTTATTCCAGCAAATATATATTATCGATTTTTTATCAAAATCTATTTTGCTTTACGCGCCCCCCCTCCCATCAGAGCTAAAGGTTAGAGATCATGGCAAGGTGGAATGAAAACTATATAGTTAGTGAAGGTAGTTGCCATGAAGATAATTCCGAGTCATTAATGCTGCAGCTATGAAGATTAATGCGTAATCTACAAGAAAAAAAATGAAATAATCGAAGAACTTCATAATAGATAAAACCAACATGAAAATGATATTCATGAATTTACTTCTGATGATGATACACCTCCTCATCCAAGGGAGTCGAGAATATTTTAGGCACGACATGGAGTCCAAAATGAGTGACAGAATAAATACAACCCAAGATTATATATTCCAAAGTTTGAAGGTAAAATTAATGTTGATGATTTTATTGATTGACTTAATACAGAGGAAAGAATTTTTTATTTTCATGAACCACTAGAACAAAAGAAGGTAAAACTTATGACACTTAAACATAGACGGAATGCATCTTTTTGGTGGGAAAATCTAAAAAAATAAAGAGAACATAAGGGGAAGAGTAAGATCATGACATAGGAAAAACTAAAAAGGGAGCTGAAGAGAAAATATTTACCTAATAATTATCGACAAGAGATATTTCTCAAAGTCTATGATTTTAAGTAAAAAGATCTTAGCATTGAAGAGTACATAGTAGAATTCGATAATCTAATGTTAAAAGGAGAGCTTGTGGAACCAAAAGAGCAAACCATTGTAAGATTCTTAAGAGGTCTGAAGTATGAGATTGCTAAAGTTATTCAATTGCAGCCATATTAGTCTTTAAATGATGTGAGCAAGTTAGCATTAAAAGTTGAAAAGCAATAGAAGTTTGAAAAGAGTTCTCGGTAGGTTGAAAAAAAGACTATACAAAAGGAAGAAGTTCCAAGCCTACTGTCCAAAGCAAGATGATATTGAATATGCAAGAAAAGGGTGAAGAATCTATTGGCAACAAAAAAAACACCTAATTCTTCTACCTCAAGTGGCCGAAAATGCTTTAAATATCATGGTTTTAGGTATATTACTTTAGATTGTCCAAATAGGAGGATTGTAACTTTGGTTGAAGTTCATAGTGATAGAGGAGTAGATGAAGCCGACGATGAACCAAAATATGATGAAGATGAGGAAGATATTACTTATGCAGATCATAATTTGTCTATTATATTGCAATGTAGCTTACATGTGTCTTATGTGGCCGAAGATGAAAGTTGGGTAAGAAAAAACATGTTTCACACTAAATGCACTTCTCTTGGCAAGGTGTGTTTGGTGATCATCGACAATGGTAGTTTTGAGAATGTGATATCTTTGGAGATGATGCAGAAGTTAAAGTTGGACACAATCTCTCATCTACATCTATACCAATTATGTTGGTTTCGAAAAGGAAATGATATCAAAGTAACTAAAAGATGTTTAGTTTCGTTTTCTATTGGTAAGTATTATAAAGATAAAGTATGGTATGATGTTGCTCCTATAGACGCTTGTCATTTACTATTAGGAAGATCTTGGTATTATGATAGAAAGGTGTTGTATGACGGCTACAAATATACTTATTCTTTTAAGGTGAATGAAAAGAATATTATCTTAGCTCCATTACAACATTCCGAAATCAGTGCCTCAAAGAAGGAAGTTAATGCTTTTATGTCTTATGGTGAATACAAAGGTGAATTAAACAAGGGTGGTCATGTTATGACTCTAGTAGTAGTAGAGAAAAATAAATAACATAGGGAGATACCAGCAATCATGAAATAAATTCTGGAGGAGTTTAAAGATGTTATACCGGAAGAGATTTCACATGGTCTTCCACCTTTTAGAGACATCCAGCATCATATTGATCTTATTCCAAGGGCTATTCTACCTAACAAGATAGCTTACAGAATAAGTCCCAAGAAGCATGGAGAACTTCAAAGATAAGTGGACGAATTGATAGAAAAGGGATTGATTTGGGAGTGCATGAGTCCTTGTGTAGTCCCAACCTTATTGGTGCCTAAGAAGGATGGTTTTTGAAGAATGTGTGTGGACAATTGTACCATCAACAAAATTATAAAGGACTATCATTTTCCTATTCCAAGGTTAAATGATTTAGTTGAACAATTATCTAGTACTTATATTTTCTCTAAAATTGATTTGAGGGGTGACTATCATAAAATAAGAATAAGGCTCGAAAATGAGAGGAAAATAATATTTAAAACTAGATAAGACTTATATAAATAGTTAGTTATGCCATTTGGGCTATCTAATGCTCCTAGTACTTTCATGAGATTTATGAATCATATACTTAAGTCATACATTAGAATATTTATTATAGTTTATTTTGACCTTATATTGGTGTATAGCAAGATTAAAGAGGAGCATATGAATCATCTGAAAGAGATCTTTCTTATTTTGAGACAGCAAAAGCTTTATTCTAAACAAAAGAAGTATAATTTTTTTACTTCTAGTGTTGCGTTTTTTGGGTATGTTATTTTAAAAGATGGAATCATGATGGATCAAAGTAAGGTAGAAGCTATTCTTAATTGTTCAACACCTACTTCATTGCTTGATATGAGGAGTTTCCATGACTTAACTTCCTTTTACAGAAGATTCATCAAGGGTTTCAGCTCTATTGTCGCTTCAATCACCGAATGTTTAAAATGTAATAAATTCAAATGGACTAGTGAGGCTAATGATACTTTTGAGCTTTTAAAAAGAAAGGTGACTGAAGCTCCTATCTTAGTTTTATCAAATTTTGACAATATGTTTGAGGTTGAATGTGATGCATCTAATGTAGGAATTAGTGTTGTTTTGAGTCAAGATGGAAAACTCATTGCATTTTTAGTGAAAAGCTGAATGATACGAGAAAGAAATATTCTACCTATGATAAGGAGTTTTATGCCATATATTGAGCTTTATCTCATTGGAGTCAATATCTTCTTGCCAAGCCATTTGTCCTATATTTTGATTATAAGGCATTACAGTTCATTAATCACCAACACATGCTAAACAAGAAGTATGCAGCTCGGGTGGAGTTTTTGTAATCTTATAACTTTACAATCAAGCATAAATCCGGTGTTCAAAATGTAATTGTTGACGCATTGAACAAAAAACATTCTTTACTATCAGCAATGGAATTCAAAGTGGTTAGATTTGAAACATTCGAATATCTCTATAAGAATGATGTGGATTTCGACTCAATATAACGGAATTGCAAATCAGGTTTCTTTCAATAATTTTCTATCTTTGATAGTTTTCTTTTTTGAGCTAATGCTTTATGTTTTATCTTGTTCTTTGAGATAAGTAATTATAGCTGAAGCTCACGATGGTGTTTTGGGTGGACATTTCGGTAGAGACAAGACTCTAGCTCTTGTTTAATCAAATTTCTACTAGCCTAAGATGTTTAGAGATGTAAAGAGATATGTAAAGCAATATCAAGTGTATCATTTGGCAAAAATAAGAAATCAAAATTCGAGATTGTATACTCCATTGCTTGTACCAAATGCTCCATGAGAGGATGTGTGTCTTGATTTCATTTTGGGACTACCAAGAACTCAAAGAACAAGGATTCTATCATGGTTGTTGTTGACAGATTTTCAAAAATATCTCACTTTGTTCCCTGTAATAAATCGAATGATGCATCTCATATTACTGATTTGTATTTGAAGGAGATTATTAAATTGTATGGTATTCCAAGAACTATGGCATCTGATCGGGATTCAAAATTTCTTAGTTATTTTTAGAGAACTCTTTGGAGTAAGTTTGGTACTTCTTTGAATTTCAATAGCTCACATCATCCACAAACTATGTTGGCAAGAATATTAAATAGTGGGATCTCATTCTTTCACAAATTAAGTTTGTCTAGAATTGTTATATGCATCATAGTATTGGTAAGAGTTTTTTTTAGATTGTTTATGGTGTTATTCCTGCCGGTCCTTTAGACTTCGTCCCTTATTTGACAACTAAGCAATTTAGTGGAGATGCTGATAAAAGAGTAAAGCAGATAAAGAAGCTACATAAGAATGTTAAAGAAAATATAGAAAAGCAAAATGAGAGGTTCATGGAAGCTGCCAACAAACATAGAAAACATATAGAATTTAATATTAGTGATTTAGTCTAGATTCATTTAAGGAAGGAGAGATTTCCATTGGGCAAATTTAAAAAATTAAAACCAAAGGTTGATGGTCCATTCAAAGTGCTTAAGAGAATTGACAAAAACACTTATAAGATCGAGCTACCTAAAGATTACGGAGTGTCCCCAATATTTAATATTACTAATTTAAGTCATTTTCATAATCATGTTGATGAAACAAACAAGGACTTGAGAACAAGTCTTTTTCCGTCAGGGGAGATTGACGCGGGAGTGTCTAATTTGCTATAATCTGCTCATATAGAACTTGCTGATGATATGATATTTTTTTTAGCTAATAATGTTACATCATAATCTTCAACTCAGCCCACTCAAATATGATAGCTCATCAGCATATTCCCTGCATAAAGTTAAAGCTGTTTCAAGATACATTTCTTCATGACCAAGGAATGTATTAAAGGAGTTGCTTAGTAGTTGTAAAATACTTAATTTCAAAATTCCCTATGCATGAATGGTTGTTTCATGCACTAGTACTTATTTTGGTGTTTAGGGCTTAGAAAGGACTTTAGAAACTGATGATATTTTGGTAGAAGCCCTCTTGGAGTATTTCCTTAAACTTTGTATCTCTTAGATGCGTTTTTGAGTGGTGAGTCTTTTGTTTTCAGTTTTGTATCCTCATTTATAATCCTTGGAGTGTTGAGCTTTCTGTATCCCTTTATGGTTTTAACTTGGTGATGATCTATTTTTTTATCTTATTTAAGTTTTATCGTGAGTTCATGCCTTTTGTATTCGAAAGTTCATTCATTGTCTACTATGACTTTTCTATATGAAATACTTATTCTAGCAAATATAGCTCTACTATTAAAACTTGATTTAGATGCCAAGATCTAAGAGAGATTATTGAAAAAAGTTATGATGTAACCAGAGCAAACCAAAAGATCAAGGAAAAGATTTCTACACCCTCTATTCGCTTCAACAAGAAGTTGATGAGACTATCTTTTTTAAAATTTATACTGAAATATACTACAAAGAAGTTTTGAAAACTCTAAGATATTGACGTTTAAACTCTAAGATACTGACGTTTAAACTCAAAACTTTTTAAGTTAGTTTTGAAAACTTATTTATGAACGAAAGTGAGACCATACAAGTTTATTTTTTAAGAGTTATAAAGATAGTAAATTAGATGATGAGATATGGGGAAATAGTTTCTAATAAAAAATTATTCAAAAATATATTAGATAAATATGATCATATAGTTGCTGCTATTTAAGAATCCAAAGATCTACTAAAAAATTGGTGGAGATAAAATTGGTCACAAAATCAAAATTTAACATATAGATCATGGGGGAGAATTTATTTCTAAAATTTTTAAAAACTTTTGTTAAACTAGTGGAATTCATAGCCAATTGATAGCTAGCAATACACCTCAATAAAATGATGCTGTAGAGAGAAAGAACATGAGTTTATTGAAATAGCTAAAAGCATGTCAAAAGTCAAAAATAAAAAATCTTTCTAATAAATTTTGGGCTAAGGTAATATCTACAATGGCATATAACTTGAGTAGAAGTTCTAAAGAAGCACTAAATGACATTACACCTTATAGTATCTATTGCAGTATATATCTTGAATCGTAGTCGTACTAAAGCACCAAATGGTACGACAACTTATAAGGCTTGGACATGTTTTAAATCCAAGGTAAAACACTTTAAAATTTTTAGATGGGTAGGGTTTACTCTTGTTACATCACAAAATGAATAAAAATTAGATGTCGATAGTGTGAAGTGTATCTTTGTAAGCTATACTGAAAGAAGTAAGACTTATCAATTTTATCATCCTATCATATGATTTGGAGTATGTGATGAAGTGGTGAGCTTGTTGAACTCAAAGTATTAGAGAGAGGTGGCGTACTGATGTGTATTTATAAGGGGTAACATTCCTCACCAATAGTCTTCAATTGAATCATTGCATAACCATTAATTAGCGAGGATGGAATTTATATGAGGAGATAATCCAAAGTAACATATCAATTTTTTGTCCCTACTATTCCATATACAATAAAAAATCATATTTTTAAAAAAAAATTAGAGAGGACCCCAAATCATGTTTTCAATGTTTTTCCATAGTATCATGAGTCATCGCATCAAATTTGTTTTATATTTTGTTATTCTTGGCTCATGCCAATTATCGATAGATGAGATTATGTGTATTTGTTGGGTCCAACCCATATGTGGGCTTAGACAATTTAGATCATAAACTCAAATCAATAATTAAGAGAGAATGGGCAAAAGGTGAGAGCAGCAAATTAGAGAGTGCAGTGTGAGTGTGCATCGGTGAGCGTGCAGCGAGCGGCGGCACAGAAAAAGGAGAGAGAAAGATTAGGTTTCTGAGTTTTTTGCTTGACGATCGTTGGCCAAACGTTGTCAGTTTTGGCCCAAATTTTATGTGAAGAATCCTTATAGCAAAATCTACAATCCTAACGGTATTGATTTGTAGTTTACCTTCCCTGAGGTATTTTTTTGCTATACCCATTTTGTGAGACCTAGAATTCTCTTTTGAGGAGATCCATCCTATATGATGATATGCTAGAGCCAAGATCTATGTTCTTGATGTTATTCTGATTCTCTAGTTATTCTAGAGAAGATTTATTGTAAACCTGTTATCATTATTATTGATAGTGGAAGTTTGAGGTGGATTATGGTCCCGTGGTTTTTCCCACGTTAAAAGATTTGGTCTCACTGTGTGATTGATTTTTTGCTCTATTATTTATACTGTGCTAGTTGATATTTCTATTTGGATATCAAGTTGGTATTTTAATGAGGAACCAACTTTGATACACAAAGAGGGAAAAGAATTATTCCGCTTCAACAGGTTTTTTCCAACAAGTGGTATCAAAGCAACAGGTTATTTGGGGCTAGTTTTTTCTTGTGTGATTGAAATGGAGTAGTCAATGGTATGATTAAATTGAACTCATCAAATTATTCTACTTGGAGGCGTTTGATGGAAGATTTACTCTATTGTAAATATTTGTATAAGCCTATCAAGGTTAAAGATAAACCTTCTACTATGGACGATGAAGAATGAGAAGTTTAATATAGAAAAGCCATTACCTATATTAGAAAATGGAATGATATAAACTCGCATGAGCATATTTCAGATGAAACTAGAGCTGATGTTGTTTGACAAAGGTTAAAAAATCTCTTTGCGAAAAAGATAGTAGGAAATAGAATTTCTCTCATCAGAAGACTTGTAAATTTAAGTATAAAGATGGTGGTAATATTGTTGAGCGCATAAGCCTATTTCAGAGTCTTCTAACAAGTTGGTTGCTATAAAAATGAATATAGATGATGAGATGCAAGGATTCTTATTTCTCAACTCTTTACCAGAAAGTTGGGAAACGTATGTGGTGACTATTTACAACTCCACGCTAGAGGGAACTCTAACTATAGATATGATTAAAGATAATTTACTAAATGAAGATGTCAGAAGGAAAGAACAGGGTGAACTTTCTTCTAGTGCATTTGTTACTAAAAAACAGGAAAGACGTAGAAGAAGTCATAGCAGAAACCCACATGGATATAGAGGAAAATCCAAGTCTAAACGAGATATAAAATGTTTTCACTGTAATAGGCCACGTCACATGAAGAAAGAGTATAGGTTTTGGAAGAAAGAACAGAATGAAATGAAGAAAAATAAGAAAGATACCAATACAGTTGCTACTGAAGGTAATGTCACTATTGTTTGTGATGAAGGTTGTGTTAGTCTTGTAGCTCAGGACAGTAATTGAGTAATTGATTTTGGTGCTTCATTTCATGTCACTTCTCATGATGATAGTTTTAGATCTTACACTGCTGGTGATTTTGGTAATGTCAGAATAGGAAACAGTGGTACATCTAAGATTGTGGGTATTTGAGATATTTGCTTGGAGACCAGTATTAGGAGCAAATTGATACTCAAAGATGTAAGGCATATTCCAGATATTCGTCTTAACTTGATATCTACAAGTAGACTTGATGATGAGGGCTTTGCACAATATTTTGGTGAAAGCAAATGGAAACTCACTAAAGCTTCTCTGATTGTGGCAAGAGGAAAGAAACTTAACTCTTTTTATATCTTGGAAGCTAAGCTACACAAAGGAGAGATTAATGCAATTCAAAAAGGTAAAAGTATAGATCTTTGGCATAAGAGGCTTGGACATATCAACAAGAAGGGACTTCAAACTCTTATTAGAAAGTAGTACTTACTAGAGTTGTAAGGTACATCTCTTAAATCTTGTGATCATTGCTTAGTTGGAAAAACACATAGAGTTGCATTTCATATATATCCATCATCTAGAAGATCAGATGTTATTGATTTAGTTCATACTAATGTTTGTACTATGCAAACTAGAACTTTAAGGTGCTCTTTATTTTGTTACTTTTATTGATGACCATTCTAGAAAAGTGCGGGTTTTTGCTTTGAAATCTAAAGACCAGGTACTCGATATTTTCAAAGAGTTTCATGTTAGTGTTGAAAGAGAAACTGTTAGAAAACTAAAGTGTATTCGATCAGATAATGGTGACGAGTACAGGTGTCATTTTAAGAATTATTGTAGGTTCCATGGTATTAGGCTTGAGAAAACAGCTCCTAAAACTCCTCAACAGAATGATGTGGCAGAAAGGATGAACAGAACCATTGAAGAAAGGATTAGGTGTATGCTTTCTCACGCCAAGTTACTAAAGTCATTTTGGGGGAAGACTATGAGAACTACAATTGATTTGATAAATCTTTCTCCATCAGTTCCTCTGAAATGTGATGTTATAGAGAGAGTATGGAGAGGAAAAGATATATCTTATAATCACTTAAGAGTCTTTGGGTGTAAAGTATTTGTTCATATTCCCAAAGTTGAGAGGTCCAAGCTTGATAGTAAAGCAAAAGCATGTATCTTCTTGGGATATGGTCATGAAGAGTTTGGGTACAGATTATGAGATCCAATGAATAAGAAGATTATTAGAAGTAGAGATGTTGTGTTTCTTGAAGACCAATTGTTTGATGATGGTGATAATATTGAGAAGCCAGAAACCTCTATTTATATTCCTTGGAGTTTGGATCTAGTTCCTTCACTTGTAGTTCAAGATGATCATGGGGGGTATGAACAAGAAGATTATGGTGATAATACTAGTGATGGTACACCTATAGTTGATAATGCTGAACCAACTGAACCAGCACCTCCACCACCAATTGAGATTCTATTGAGAAGATCCACTAGAGAGCGACAACCATATACCAGATATCCTCCACATGAGTATGTTATGCTTATTGACGAGCGAGAGTCAAAAACTTACCAAGAAGCTATTCCATATGAGAATAAGAATAAGTGGGTTAAAGCCATGCAAGAAGAGATGAGATCCTTGCTTGAGAACCACACCTATGACTAGGTAAAATTACCTAAAGAGAAGAAAGCTCTAAAAAATTAGTGAGTTTATAAATTGAAGACTGAAAATAATAGCTCACAATAAAGATACAAGGCACAACTAGTTGTGAAAGGATTCAATCAGAAGAAAGGTATTGAATTTGAAGAAATATTTTCTCCAATTGTGAAAATATCCTCTATCCGAGTTGTTCTTGGTTTAGCTGCCCGCTTGAATTTAGAAGTTGAGCAACTTGATGTAAAAATAGCATTTCTTCATGGTGACTTAGAAGAAGAAATTTACATGGAGCAACCAGAAGGTTCTAAAGTCAAGGAAAAAGAAAATATGGTGTGTAAGCTTAGGAAAAACTTATATTGACTCAAACAGGCACCTATACAGTGGTATAAGAAGTTTGATTCCTTTATGATGAGCCAAGGGTATGATAGAACCACATCTGATCATTGTATGTTTATGAAAAAATTTTATATGATGATTTTATTATTTTACTACTATATGTTGATGATATGCTGATTGTTGGCCATGATGTTGGAAAAATTGGAAAGCTTAAAAGAGAGCTAAGTAAGTCTTTTGCCACGAAGACTTAGGATTGGTGAAACAAATACTTGGCATGAAGATTCTTCGTGATAGGTAGAAAAAGAAGATTTGGCTATCTCATGAGACTTACATTGAAAAGGTTCTTGAAAAATTCAACATGAGTAAAGCCAAAGTAGTTTGTTCTCCACTTACAGGTCATTTCAAGCTTAGTTTGAAATAATATCCTACAAGTGAGAAAGAAAAAGAAGAAATATCCAAAGTGCCTTACTCATCTGCAGTAGGCAGTTTGATGTATGCTATGGTTTGTACTAGGCCAGATATAGCTCATGCAGTCGGAGTTGTCAACCGATTTCTCTCAAATCTTGGAAAGAAACATTGGGCAGTAGTGAAATGGATATTAAGATATCTAAGAGGTACTTTCAAGTTATGTTTATGTTTTGGTAATGATGAACCTGTATTAGAAGGGTACACAGATGCAGACATGGCAAGCGATACTGATTCTAGGAAGTCTACTTCGGGGTTCCTGATGACATTTGCAGGAGGAGCAGTCTCTTGGTAGTCTAAGTTACAGAAGTGTATTGCTCTATCAACCACAAAAGCATAATACATAGCAATTACTGAAGCCTACAAGGAAGCTTTATGGATGAAAAAGTTTCTACAGGAATTGGGCTTGAAACTAGAAGGATATATTGTTTACTATGACAGTCAGAGTGTCATTCACCTCTCAAAGAATTTAACATACCATTCTAGATCCAAGCATATTGATGTGAGATATCACTGGATTCGTGATGTGCTTGAGATGAAAAAATTACAGTTGGAAAAAGTACATACTAATGAGAATGGATCAGATATGTTGACAAGGTCTTTACCTAGGGAGAAGCTTGAAGCATGTAGGCAAAGAGTGGACTTAGTACAGCCCACCATATGAGCTGGAGAGGGAGAATTGTTGGGTCCAGCCTATATGTGGGCTTGGACAATTTGGGTCATAAGCTTAAATCAATAATTAAGAGAGAAAGGGAAAAAGGTGAGGGCAGCAAATTAGAGAGTGCAGCGTGCATGTGTGCAGGTGAGTGTGCAGCAAGCGACGGCGTAGAGAGAGAATGAGAGAAAAAGATTAGGTTTCTGAGTTTTTTATTTGACGATCGGTAGTCAAACATTGTTAATTTTGGCCCAAATTTTATGTGGAGAATCTTGTAGCAAACTTTATAATATTAAAGGTATTGATCTGCAGTTTACCTTCTCTAAGGTACTTTCTTTTTATACCCATTTTGTGAGACCTAGAATTCTCTTTTAAGGAGATCCATCCTATATGATGATATACTAGAGCCAAGATCTATGTTCTTGATGTTATTCTGATTCTCTAGTTATTCTAGAGAAGATTTATTATAAACCTATTATCATTATTATTGATAGTGGAAGTTTGAGGTGGACTACGGTCCCGTAGTTTTTCTCACATTGGGTTTTTCATGTTAAAAGATTTGATCTCACTGAGTGATTGATTTTTTGCTCTATTATTTATACTATGCTGGTTGATATTTTCATTTGGATATCAAGTTAATTTGATGAGGAACCTATTTTGATATACAAAGAGAGAAAAAAATTCTTTCACTTCAACAAGGTTTTTCCCTGGGGACAGATCCATGTGAGTAGGAATAGCATTTGCTATTTCTCCTCAACTTGTTGTTTGGAAGAACTCCAAATTTACCACTTACAGAAGGTTACGGTGAGGTGAAATAGATACAAAGAACATCAAGTGGAAATAATAACGAATAAGAACACATAAAAATCTAAGAAATCATATTGTTTAACAAAAAAATATCATAGACTTGCATGTGGAAAAGCCTTAGAAGTCTACAAAAGTTTATCTTTTCTATTGTAAAATGTGGTAGGAATAACATCATTATTAAGTAACAAGGAAAACTGGTCAAAATTTTTCATGTTTCTACACCTATCTCATCCTCATAAATCAGATTCAGTCGCCTTTAAATCGGATCAGAAAGGAATTCAAATGATGAAACTTATAGGCACAACTTATGCACTCATGTGCAAAATAAAGTAGTACATGTTATGTACTCATTGTATAATTATAATTATTTAAAAATGGTATAAATTGTAATCTTTCTTTGGTTATTGATTATTTGTTGCACTCCCTCAAACTTTATATGTATATTTTATATGATTATATGTATACTTTCACTAAGTTAGACAATGATGAAAGTGGAGAAAGCTTTTCGCGGCTACCCAAGCAAACTAAATTTTTAATCGTTTCACTTCCAGACAACGATTTCTTTGAGGATATTAAGATGAAATGACAGGAAGATCCAGAGACCAGTAAGATCTTAAAAAAATTGGAGGAAGCACTAAGCTCTATGGCTCATTATAGTTAGGACTCAAAAGAATTGTGCTATAAATGATACATTGTGCTTGTGCTAAATTATATTTGCATCTTCATGAGCAGATTTTGGACAGAATTATTTTAGATGCAGGGTACTAAATTGAAAAGGATTATAGTGTATCACCCAAAAATCGATGACCAGACGGAAGTGGTGAATAGATGCTTGGAGACAGCCTAATGCCATTCACCAAATATGACTACCCAAGGAGAACTCCAGACCTAGTCGAGTGCCATGATTGATTGACAAATCATGACCAGACGACGATGACCCACTACTGAAGCGCTAATATAGTGGGCGAACTTACCAGCAGAAGGCACCTCTTGGGAGAACTATGACGACTTGAAAATCTTATCCCTGAGGACAAGTTTGATTTGAAGAGGGTGGGTTTGTTAAAACTCTAGCTAAGAGAGTCCTAATAGAGAGGGGTATTCATGTAAAATCTACCTAAGCCGACCCCTATTAAAGAGGTAAAGAGGCTAGCTAGGGTTAGGAGGTTATTTCTTATAGAAAAATTAAGAGTTGGTTAGAAGTATGAGTCTTGAGTAGGAGCTCTATTAGGAGTTAGAGTTTAGAAGCCCTATAAATAGTCATGTATTTCTTCTTTTTTGATAAGCAATAGATGAATCTTATATACAGCCTTTGAGCAATAACTTGGAGGGAGAAACCCCTATAGAGTTCCAAGAAGGCCGATCCCCTAAAGAGATCAATCCCAAGTTTAGCATATGTAAGAGTTCTAACATTTGCTTACAAGTGGTACAACAGTGATCCTTCATTATGAGTGCACTAATCAATCGTTGTGCTATGGCGTGGATTGAAAGAATGGTGCACATGGTTATGTTTTAGATGATTGTTTATGAGTGGTACATGTTGGGTCCAGCCCATACGTGGGCTTGGACAATTTTGGCTATAAGCCCAAATCAACAATTAAAAGAGAAAGATGTGAGATAGGGTAAAATAGGCAGAAAGATAAAGATCAGGATCTTGAGTTTTCTATTTTACGATCAGTGGCCAAATGTTGTCAGTTTTGGCCTAAATTTTATGTGAAGAATCCTTGCAGCAAACTCTACAATCCTAACGGTATTGATCTATAATTTATCCTCTCTAAGATACCTTCCTACTATACTCACTTTATGATACCTAGAATTCTTTTTTGATGAGATCTATTCTATGTGATGATGATATACTATTCTTAAGCTAAGATCTATGTTTTTGATGTTATTATGATCCTCTGGTTATTCT
This sequence comes from Musa acuminata AAA Group, assembly GCF_036884655.1. Lineage (NCBI taxonomy): Eukaryota > Viridiplantae > Streptophyta > Magnoliopsida > Zingiberales > Musaceae > Musa > Musa acuminata. Next base: position 37,224,021 of record NC_088346.1, on the reverse strand, counting down.
AGAGAAAATTTACTATAAATATATTATCATTACTATTGATAGTGAAAGTTTGAGGTGGTCTACGGTCCTGTGATTTTTTCCGCATTGGATTTTTCACGTTAAAGATTTGGTCTTACGGTATAATTGATTAATTGTTCTATTGTTTATGCTATGTTAATTGATATTTTTATTTTGATATCAAGTTAGCAGTTTGATTAGGAACACAAAGTGAGAAAAAAATTATTTCGTAACTTTTTTTTTTTCTAACACAACAGTGATCCTTCGTTACGAGTGCACTAATCAATCGTCGTTGTACTGTCGCATGGATTGAAAGAATGGTGCGAATAGTGATGTTTCGGATGGTTGCTTATAAGTGGTACAAGTGGTTCAATAGTGGTACAATGAGTGCACTAATCATTCGTTGTGCTGTGGCGTGGATTGAAAGAATGGTGCACATGGTGATGTTTCGGATGGTTGCTTACAAAGTGGTACAACGAGTGCACTAATCTGGCGTGGATTGAAAGAATGGTGCACATGGTGATGTTTCGGATGGTTGTTTACAAGTCGTACAACAGTAGTCCTTCATCATGAGTGTACTAATTAATCATTAAGCTGTGGTGTGGATTGAAAGAATGGTGCGAATAGTGATGTTTCGGATGGTTGCTTACAAGTGGTACAATAGTGGTACAATGAGTGCACTAATCTGGCGTGGATTGAAAGAATGGTGCACATGGGATGTTTCGGATGGTTGTTTACAAGTCGTACAACAGTAGTCCTTCATCATGAGTGTACTAATTAATCATTAAGCTGTGGTGTGGATTGAAAGAATGGTGCGAATTGTGATGTTTCGGATGGTTGCTTACAAGTGGTACAACAATGATCCTTCATTATGAGTGCACTAATCAATCGTTGATCTGTGGCGTGGTTTGAAAGAATGGTGCACATGGTGATGTTTCGGAAGATTGCTTACAACTCGTACAACAGTAGTCCTTCATCATGCGTGTACTAATCATTCATTAGGATGTGGTGTGGATTGAAAGAATGGTGCGAATAGTGATGTTTCAGATGGTTGCTTTCAAGTGGTACAACAGTGGCCCTTCATTATGAGTGCACTAGTCAATCATTGAGCTGTGGTGTGGATTGAAAGAATGCAAATAGTGATGTTTCGGATGGTTTCACAAAATCCGTGTGTCCTTGAATTATCACCTAATATCCATCTAAGTTGTTCTCAAAGCAGCTGTTACTAAATTGAGTCATAAGTCGAACGGATTCTTATTTTTGTTGAGATATGTTAGTAGTAGTATTATATAAGTGACCGATCTCAGATTTAAGTTGATGTTTATATGTAATTTAATGTAATAAAAATTAAATAATAAAACCACTTGTAGATATCTTGTACACTATTTAATATAATAAAAAAAAATTATTAATTAAAAAATTAAAAAGATTCTTAGATATAAGGTTACTTGTAGATATCCACAAGGCCAATGGGACAGATGCAAAAGGGATATAATACTTATTGATTATGTTATTTACCATATTCTTAGAATATAAAGGATTTGATTTTGGTTGATTTGTCTCGATCGATATTGTTCTTTCTTTTTATTTTTCGGATAGATATTGCTAACTATGTCTTCTGTTAACTATAGAATTGATATTGTTAACTATGTTAGTTGCTTAGTTTCTACTTCCACTTTAGTAGTTCCTAAACCCATCTTATTCTTAATAATGTTCCTAAAATTATTATTAGTTGATTAATTATGTGATTCAAATTTTGATGTTTATTTTTCTTTCACTGGTTTGTACAGTCAAGGGTCAAAAAACCTCATCACATAATTGGGATAAGCCTTGGAGCTGGGTGTTTATTCATTTTTCACTCTACTCCGTATTCCTTTTATAAATGCTACATCTAGTCAAAATATTTTAAACCATTCTATTGGGTTCTTGTCATCCTCGGTTATTCTATTAATTCATTAGTCGTTAGTGATCGGTTGGATATAGTTTTCTCTTATCATTTTGATTATGTTTCTAACCAAATGGGAGTACTAACTACTCTTCTGTTTCGTATTAGCAGTTCAATTGTTTCTTCACATTTTGTGATGATTAGTCTCACTGACATGCGTTCACCAACAAAAGCTTGAAGCCATCCATGGATATATACGGACACAAACTAGCAAGATAGATCCTTCAAATTTAATATAGGATTAATAAGAAATCCATTTCTGGAACTTCAAGCCAAAGACAAGAGGTTATACTAATCATCTTCTTGGTGAATTCTATCGCCCAAATGTCAGCTTTGAAATCCATGGAATCCGGCTTCCATTGCCATGATCTTGAACTCCTCCTCACCCTTTCTTTTCCACCAACATATTAAGCCAACATGGCGAGATCCAATTGGAAGACAGCTTGGACTTTTGCAGCGCCGCGATTGCTGGAAGCACGCACACATTCCACCATAATCACCATCCCGTTATCTGGCACTGCCTTCCAACAGTTTTCCAAAATCTTCGCACAACGTTCACCGCTCCAATCACGAAGAAATCGACTGCAATTTCGAACTTGCTCAATCTTGAATTCCAACGGATAACAAAATCGAACATATTTACTTGTTCTATCTAGTAAAGATCAAATGTTAAATTTTAACTTCTGATCGTCTCTCCAATGGTTTCAAACATATCTCTACTGACAGCCCACAAATTCAGTTTATAGTGGGCTTTAACAGCCTATAGCCTATCTCCCCTTTTATTTAATCCTAGATCTAATTAGAGGGGTATGGTAATTATGAAAATAGAAGAAAAAACTATAGCAATGAGGTAGAAAATTATAGTAACATCTTGATTCAAAGAAGAGAAAATGATAGAAAAATAAAATCAGAAAAGGGAAAAGGATAAGGACAATACAGAAAGGTTGTTCTCAATCATTTAGGTAGTTTTCTCATATCAGGTTAGATTAGATCTATAGTGTATTCTTTTTATGATTACTTGGGAAAAATTTGGATATTGTGCACAATGACATAATTATTATATCTAAGTTATTCTCTTGAGATTACTGCTTGGGTTTTGGGCAAAAGACTTTGAGATTTGTATATTTATTATTCTTATAGTGGATTGATTATCTTTAATTTATCCCATGATTTTTACCCATCATGTTGGAGAGGTTTTTTATGTAAATCTTAATGTTCTATTTGATTGTGATTTTCATTTATTTCCACTACATGTTATGGCTTGCTAATATTTGTTTATATACAAAAGTTTATTTTTTTTATATCTCATCAACTGGTTTCAAAGTAGGGTTTTGGGTTTTGATGATTTAATTTTATATTTGAACATGGAGACCAATAGTATTTCTCACATAATTAGCATAAATGAAAACAATTGGACAATATGAAAACCAAGAATGAAAGATCTCTTATATTGTAAAGACTTGTATGAACCTTTGTAGGGGGATAGTACAAAGCCCACAACTATGACAAAGAAGAGGTTAGACCGAAAAATAATTAAGTTTATTCGATAATGGCTCGATGACAGTATCTTTCACCATGTTTCTATTGAAAGTTTTGCATATTCTCTTTGGAAAAAGTTGGAAGGTCTCTATGAAAGAAAAACAATTGGCAATAAAGCTTTTTATTTAAAATACTTTTAAACCTGAAATATAAAGAGGGTGCTTCTGTTGCTAAGCATTTGAATGAAATGCAGAGTATCACTAACTAGTTATCTTCTATGAAAATATCTTTTGATGATAAGTTGCAGGCATTGTTACTTCTCAGTTCATTACTAGAAAGTTAGGAGACACTAGTGATTTCCCTTAGTAATTCTACACCAGATGGTGTTATTACTATGAGTCAAGTAACAAGTAGTTTGTTGAATGAGGAGTTGAGAAGAAAGAACTCAATAACATCTCAGATTAATTCACACACACTTATCTTAGAGAACATAGAAAGATTAGAGTCCAAGGATAGAAGTAGTTCACATATTGGTAGAAGTAAGTCAAGATCAAGAAAAGATATTGTTTTGTACAATTGTGGTGAGAAAAGATATTACAAGAATCAATGCAAGCAACCTAAGAAGTGCAAGAAAAAGGGAAAAGAAGTGGAGTCTACAGAGTCAAAAGATAATACTTCAACTATAGTGTAGAGTGGTGATTATATGATTTTGTCTCATTCTATTGATATTTTTTCTTGTGTGTGTTAAGATCTTAATTGGGTGATTGACACAGGTGCTTCTTATCATGCTACACTACGGAGGGAGTTTTTTGCTACCTACAAGTTTAGAAATTTTGGTGTTGTCAAGATGGGAAACTATAGCATGATAGATATCATTAGCATGGGTGATATCCACATAAAGACCAACCTTGGCTGCAAGTTGATGCTTAAGGATATGATGAATATGGTTGACTTGAGGCTAAATTTAATTTTAGTTGGAAGACTAGAAGATGAAGGCTATGATAGCAGATTTCACATAGGGCATTGGAAGCTCAGTAAGAGTTCTCTTATTGTGGCTACTGGAAAGAAATGTCACACTTTATATAGGTTATAATTCAAAGTTTATGGTGAGTAGTTAAATGCTATAGAGAAAGACTTCAGCATAGAGTTATGACATAAGCGATTGGGACACATGAGCAAGAAGGGGCTGCAAAAAGAGAGAGGTATTGCTAGACCTCAGAGGTACACATCTGAACCCTATTACTGATTATTTGGTTGGTAAACAACACATAGTTTCATTTGCTAGCCCTACTTTATCTAGAAAAATGCATGTCTTAGACCGTGTTTATACAGATGTATGTAGTCATTTGAGGACAAAAACTCATGGTGGATTTGTTAATGTTCCTAGTATCAATGATGCACTTTTTTTTTTCACTTTTATAAATAATTTTTTTAGAAAAGTTTGGGCCTATGCTATGAAGATCAAAGATCATTTTATTAATGTCTTCAAAGAGTTTCATGCTAGAGTTGAAAGGGAGATAGAAAGACAATTGAAATGCATAAGATCATATAATAGTAGTGAGTATATAGGATTATTTAATGATTATTGTAAGTCACATGGCATCCAATAGGAAATGATAGTTCTTGGTACATCTCAGTATAATGTAATTGTAGAGAGGATGAACCACATCATCATAGAAAAGATCAAATGTATGCTTTCACAGGCCAAGCTACACAAAAATTTTTGGGATGAGGCTTTAAGGATTGTAATTAATGTAATCAACTTGTCACCATGTATAACCCTAGATGGTGATGTTGCAGAGCATGTATGGTCGGGGAAAGATGTTTCCTATAAGCATTTGAGAGTATTTGGTTGTCATGCATTTGCACATATTCCGAATAATGAGAGGTCTAAGTTGGATGGTAAGACTAAAGAATATATTTTACTTAGCTACTCACATGATCAGTTTGGTTATAGGCTTTGGGATCTAGAAAAGCATAAGGTGTTTAGAAGTAGATATGTTATCGTCTTTGAGGATCAAACCTTTGAGGATTTGAAGAAGAATGCACTAGCCAAAACTTTTGTAGAAGGATTAACAGATTGTGACTCAATTACTCCTCTAGTATATCAGGGTAATGGGGTAGATGTGCAGGAAGATGTTATAGAACTTGATATTGATATACTTGTAGGACATGTTGAGTAAGAAGAAGTTAGAGAGCAACTTCCCGTAAAACCTCAATTGAGAAGATCTTCTAGACAATGTCAACCTTTCAGAAGATACTCTATAGATGAGTATATGATGCTTGCTAATATAGGTGAACTAGAAAGTTACCAAGAAGTAGTTGAAAGTGAGTAGAAAAAGAAGTGGTTAGTTGTTATGCAGGAAGAGATGGATACTCTTCAAAAGAACCACACTTATGATTTAGTGCTACTACCAAAGGGAATGAAGGCCTTGAAGAACAAGTGGGTTTTCAGGATGAAGACTTAAAAATATTTTTCTCAACTAAAGTACAAAGCTAGATTGGTTGTGAAAGGCTTTGGTCAAAAGAAAGGTATTGGGTATTGACTTTAAAGATATTTTTTCTCCTGTTGTTAAACTATCTTATACTCGTGTTGCTCTTAGTAATGTTACTAGCCAAGACTTGGAGGTTGAGTAGTTAGATATGAAGATAACTTTCCTTTATGGTGAATTAGAGGAGAAAATTTATATTGAGCAACTAGAAGGCTTCAAAGTCAAAGGTAAAGAGAACTTTGCTTGCAAGTTGAGGAAGAGCTTGTATGAGCTGAAGCAAGCTCTAAGACAATGATATAGAAAGTTTGATTCATTTATGACTAAAAGTGGATACAAAAGAATAGCTTCATATCATTGTATGTATATCAAATGGTTTGGTGATGATTTTATTATTCTCTTACTTTATGTTGATGACATGTTTATTCTTAGGAAAAAATATCTACAATTGACAAGTTGAAGAAAGAACTGAGTGAATCTTTTGCAATGAAGGATATGGGGCTAGCAAAGCAAATACTACGCATGCAGATTTCCCATGATAGAAAAATCAAGAAGATTTGATTATCATAGGAGAAATACATTAAGAAGGTATTGGAAAGGTTCAGTATGAGCAATGCAAAGCCAGTTGGTTCTCCTCTTGTAGGTCACTTCAAGTTGTGGTCAGAATAGAGTTCATCAAGTGATGAGGAGAAGGAGAAAATGTAAAAGGTTCCTTATGCTTCAGTAGTTAGAAGTTTAATGTATGCAATGGTATGTACGAGACCAGACATTACATATATAGTAAGTGTTATTAGCAGATTTCTTGCAAATCTAGGCAAAGAGCATTGGGCAGTAGTGAAGTTGATCTTTAGATATCTCAGAGGGAGTTTTAAGGTTTGTTTAAGCTTTGGTGGTGGACCACTTATGTTGACAAATTACACAGATGTAGATATGGCATAAGATATTGATATGAGGAACTTCACATCAGGTTTTATACTTACTTTTGTAGGGGGAGATGTGTCATGACAATCCATATTGCAAAGGTGTATTGCTCTCTCCACCATAGAGGCAGAATATATTGCTGCTATAGAGGTTTGCAAAGAAATATTATGGATGAAAGAATTCTTATAAAAATTGGGGCTGAAATAGAAAAACTATACGGTGAATTGTGATAGCTAAAGTGTCATTCATTTGTATAAGTAATGAGAAAGTATGGTAGTTTGTAATAAATGTAAATAGCAAAGCAAAAATGCAAACCAGATTTTATAGTGGTTTGGTCATTGTGACCTACATCCACTCCATTAATTCCTCTTCCGTCGAGACCATCGGTATCCACTAATGGTCTTCCTCCAATAGACAAAGACCAACCTCCTTCTTACAACTCTATTCTCCTTTTGCAGGCTTAGGAGAGAAACTTTACACCCCCACTTACTCATCTCCTAAACCACACTAACATTGAGAGCTTTTAGAGGAGTTCTCATAAGATTATAATAGCAATTTTCTTTCTTTTTGCTCTAAATTCTTATGTATATTAACCTGAGATGAGAGGAGTATTTATAGGCCTCAAGTGGATTCAAATTTGGAGCCTAAAAGAGTCACATCCCTGGTTTTCGAGGTACTGGCGGTACCACCGCTTGTGCTGGGCAATACCACCACTTGTAACACTAACACTAGGTGGTACCACCGCTAGAAGACTATGTCAGGGTGGTACCATCACCTAGTCTAGCGGTACACCGCTTAATACTGTCACTAAGTAGTACCACCACTTGACATAATCTCAAAGATTATGCCACTGATGATTTTACTTGTTGGATCACTATTTGGGCCTTTCACATAGCCCAACACAGCCCAAACTTCGGCCTAGTTGGCCTCTAATTGAGTTGGCCCAATTCCAACCTAATTATACCTAAAACCTATTTTGATCTAGATAATTATTGCAAAGCTAATCAAATGTTATCCAGGAAGTCATTGGTTCATCGACACTTCGTCTGATTCTTCGTCGCATCATCATCTCTTGTGGCCTATTTCCGTAACTATGATTTCCTTGGCACAATTTCTGCTCTTTTTTGCCTGATGCCCGAACCCATGGCCCAAAATCTTCTGTTGATATATCGACCGATCCTTCGACTCGACGTCTAATCTTCTGGCATGTTTTTCTTTAGCCCAACATGATTCTTCATGCTTTAATTGTCTCTCCCTGATCGAAGCTTCCTACGTTACTCAAAACACAGATAAAAAAATAAACACATCAATTGGTTTCATCATCAAAATCCAAGATTCAACAACATCAATATTTCAATCCTAAAAAAAAATCAAGTCATGAATGTCAAAAGACTATATATCGTTTTTGACAAATTTATTCTTTTGTAAATAGAAAGAATGATAGGAAATGATCTTGATTTAAAAAGAAAACTCTAAGTCATAAAAATAAAAAAATCATAATCCGAAAAATGTATAAGGAGAGTTTATGCATTTGGGAGATTTAACAATTTGCCAAAATTTAACATTCAAACTAGCAATTTTGGTTCTCTTGATATGCTAGCAAATTTTTTTCTCCCCTTTGTCATTGTAAACAAAGAAGAAGTAGAGTGGAAGAATACAATGATACTATTTCTTTTGTATATATCAATGCTCTACTTATAACATATGGTTTACAACCACAAATGCAAAGAAATTACAAATCATGTTATGAAAGATAATATCAAAGATCATGTGAATACCAAAAGACATGATTCATTTTGATAAATCTCTTCTTAAATAATCAAAAGGAAATATTAGGAGATCAAATAGTAAAAGATCTTCAAAAGAAATTTTAAGTCATGAATTCTGAAAAAGATATTCACTTAAGTAAATTGCAAAAAGAAACATAAGAGAAAAAGATTTCAATTCATGCATAAGAAATCTTATGATTCATATAGAAAATCTCCTCTTTAGTAAATGGTAAGAAGAAATATAGGAGAACAAAGAAGAGATCTTGATTCACATTAAATAGAAGATATCTCAAGAAAAGTTCATGATTTGATTGGAAAAATCTCATTTAGATTCAAATCATCAAAATCTTTTTTATAGTCAAAGAGATTCATACAAATAGATTCATTAATCTCATTTTGAAAACTTGATAAGGTAGGGATAGAGAAGTTTTCAAGAAAAATATATTCCCTTTTTATTTCATGCAAGCATGTCTTTATCTTTTATGCCAAATAAAAACATGCATCATCGTTTCAAAGCAAAGTTCATCAAAACAAAGATCAATAGTATAATAAAAAATTATTATTACTTCAAATTCTCATGCATAATATAAAAACATCAAACATGACATTAAAACTTTTAACATTTTCATTATGTCTTACATCATTATACATAATTAAATCATCAAACATGATTTCATTAAACATAAAGCATTTTCAGTCAAAATCAAAATTATTTTGTTAGTAATGCATTTTTCTTTTTAAATGAATCTAACTTTGTTCAATCTCGGATTTTGATAATAAAATAAATTGATAGTATTTATGATTTGATCTGCATTTTGAGTGATCCAGGAAGCTTCGATCGAGGAGAGATAATAATAATAGGAACAATCATATTGGGCTGAAGAAAAACATATCAGAAGATCGGACATTGAGCCGAAGGATTAGTCAACATATCAATAGAAGGCCTCAGGCCATGGGTTCGGGCATTGGGCTAAGAAAAGCAAAAATTGTACTAAGAAAATCAGAGTTGTGGAGGTCAATTGGCCGATTGAGTAATAGTTTGCAAGAGAGGACAATGCACCGAAGAATTCGACGAAGCGTCGATGAACTAATGACATGCCAAACAATAGTTGATTCAAGCTTTGTAATAATTGTCTAGATCGAAGTAGGTTTTAAGTGTGTGGGATTAACTATGATAGTGATCAAGATATAAAGTAAAATTAAGTCCCGAAGTCAAGAACGAGATTTTATTGGGAGTTCGAGAGTTCATCGGAAGTCCGAATGTTCATCGGAAGTCCGAATGTTCATCGGAAGATCTACGGGAATTGATCGAGAAGTCTAGGAGCTTGCCAAAGAAGCTCATCAGAACTTGCTAAGAAGATCATTATGAAGTCTAGGAGCTTACCAGGAGTCCACTAGAACATTACTAAGAGATTGTCAGAAATTCATCGGAAGGTCGCTGGATGAAACCTAGACTTACCGGACTTATTTAGCATAGTGTATAACTTAAAATTCATAGTTAGCACATAGTTGAGTTAGAATTAGGTCAACTCAATTAGGGGTCAATTGGGCCTAAATTGAGATTGATTTGGGCTCATTAGGAGGCCTGTTCAATGACCCAAATATTGAGCTAAGTGGTGGAACCACCAGAATAGGCGGTAGAACCGCCTATAAGTTAGAAAACTTGAAAAACTCGATCTCCGAGGCTGTCAAGTGGTGGTACTACCCAATGTAAGTGGTGGTACCACTCGTACCCTGAAATCTTAGGGATTTAAATTTTGGGCTCCAAATTTGAATCCATTTGGGACTAATAAATACCCCACTCTTTCCTACTTAGTAGAGCAAAAAAGTGAGTTAAAAGGGGGGAAAGATTTCTTGAGTAAAAATTATAATCTCTCTCGAAGAATAGAGTCCCTTATTCCTAGTATTTAGAAAGTTCTTCTAAATTTAGAAGAGAGGTCTAGGTCTAAAAGAGAGGTATAAAGATTCTCTACTAAGCCTGTTAAAATGAGAATAAAGTTGTGAAGAGGTAGTTGATCTTTACCTATTGAAGGGAGACCAATAGTGGATGTCAGTGGCCTCAATGGAAGAGGAATCGGGAGTGGATGTAAGTCATGACAATCAAACCACTATAAACTCGATTTGCATTTCTATTTTGCTCTTTACTTTAAATAAAAACTGCCATACTTCCTCATTACTTTAGCTGCACACTCTTATGAACATGTTTCAAGTTAACATCTTTCTAAGATCGATTTTAATTGAATGAAAATTTTTAAAATTGACGTGATTTTATCTGCTGTACTAATTTTAAAAGATTCTCTACTAAGCCTGTTAAAATAAGAATAGAGTTATGAAGAGGTGGTTGGTCTTCACCTATTGAAGGAAGACCGATAGTGGATGTCGGTGGCCTCAACGAAAGAGGAATCTATTAGGACTCTAGCTAGGAGAGTCCTAATTAAAAGGGACATTCATGTAAAATCTATCTAAGCTAACCCCTATTAAAGAGGTGAAGAGGCCGACTAGGGTTAGGAGGTTGTTTCTTAGAGAAGAATTAGGAGTTGTAAAGGAATAGAAGTCTTGAGTAGGAGTCCTATTAGGAGTTGATTAGAAGTAGGAGTCTTGAGTTGGAGTCCTATTAGGAGTTAGGGTTTAGAAGCCCTATAAATAATCATGTATTCCTCCTCTTTTGATAAGCAATAGATGAATCTTTTCTGCAACCTTTGAGCAGCAACTTGGGGGGAGGAACCCCTATAGAGTTCTAAGGAGGCTGATCCCCTAAAGAGATCAACCCCAAGTTTAGAATCTGCAAGGGTTCTAACACCTGGTATTAGAGCAATGTTCTTGGCATCTCGCTGCCCTTCCACAGCCATCTATCAGCCCTCCACAACCGCCCAAAGCAATTCCCACAATTGCTTAAAAGATCATCGCTAAATTCTGCCATCATCTCCACTACCGCGGCTCATCCTTTGATCTCCCCGTGAATTGCAACAGGTTCTAGTTTCCTACCTTATTGCTGCTGCAATTTAGTTATCCTTATTCGAAAATCCAAAAAAAAATTTATTCCTATATTGCTGCATAAACTTTTCATCACAAAGTTTTCATCTCTACGACGAAAGATACATTGTAGAATTCCAACCACATAGAACTATCTATTTGATCTTGCTACTATGTTTTTTCTATCCAAATTTCTATGAAATTTTTATGACATCTTTGACACTTCCTAACAAGTAGAATTTTTTTTAATTTTGTTAAAAAATTCTCAATATAAACTATTAATCATTTATGTCTAATCTGCTATACTTGAAAATATGCACTATAAAATTTCAACCACATAGCACTGTTTGTTTGATCTTAATACTATATTTTTTCTGTCCAAATCTCTATGAAATTTTTATAATAGCTTTGATAACAATATATTTTCCTTTGGTTTCCTTGAAAAATTCTCAATATAAATCACTGATCTTTTATGTCCAATCTACTATACTTAAAAATCTATGTTGCAGAAAATTTTAGCCACACATTGTTGCCTTAACATATCTATTTGTAATCTTTTTTGAATGAAATTTCTTATACACTTCATAGATCATCTTAGCTTCTATATAAGATTGATCTATTGAGGAATTCATCTCTAAAAATGAGTTTGTGTTGCTGTAAATTTTCATTATAAACTGCCAAATTTTTTCGACGAGAATTCTGCTATCACAGCTTGCACCAATTTCCTTGCTATTATACTATTGAAATTTTCTTGATTAAATTAGACATCCTTATTGTCATTTAAACTATGATTTTTTTGTCAATTCCCTCCCTAATTCTCTTAAGTTTTTGGTGGAAATTTTGTCAAGAAACCGCTGTTTCTTCGACGATAATTCTGCTCTTACAAGACAGCACATATTTACTGCAACTTCTACTAATTTCTATCAAACCTTTGCTATCATCTACTACTGATCCAAAACTTTCATCCCTAGCTCTAAAAACCTATCAAACCACACCCTTAAACTGCACCCAAAATAGCCACAAAACGAGCCTAAATCGCAACCTATATCCACCAATCTACAACCTTTTCAGCAATCACTTCTCTGAACCTATACATGCCTTTAACCCAACAATAAAAGAGAGATCTTAACATCATAGATTTGGAGGCATATACTATGGCATCTAAGGAGGCAATCAATGCTAAATTTGAAGCCTTGGAGGCGCGAGTGGAGGATAAGATTCGAATGCTCTTTACCGAGCTCAGATTGGGCCGACCACTAAGCCCGAAGAAATCATATCAAGGAGAGAGCCTTGCCCAATCGCACCAAGCCTGAAGAGATGACTTCTAAGGGAGGGGAGGCTCTATGACCAACCCCAACTATCCACGTATGAGAGTGAACTTTCCTAGATGGGAAGAAGGAGACCCGATTGGTTAGATCTCACGCGTGGTGCGATATTTTCGGTACCACAAAATTGCGGACGCATCTATGGTGAAAATTACAGCTATACATCTTGATGGGGATGCCATACAGTGGTTTGACTGATTTAAACATATTTATGGAGTCTTTTTATGCAACTAATTATGAAATTATACAGTAAGGAGAAACAGGTGATTTTATTTGCTACACTAATTCCACCCCCCCCACCCTCTTAGTGCCGACTCATTCCTAACACAATTTTCATGCTTAGTGCTAGGAGTTAACATGCAAATTTTATACTAAAATTTTTATTTTTATATATATAATTTTTCTAAACTAATTTTAAATTGTGAAAGGCCACCTCGGGTGAGTTACATAACTCATTATGAAAGGCCACCTCATCTTTATTGGTTTACTCATCATCTTCAAATGCGCTTGATTTGTCCTTGAGTGCTACCTTCTTCTTTGGTAACTTCTTTAGTTTTATATACTCATCTTTGGAGTACCCCAACTTCTTGTATTCGTAGCAAGGTTGTTAGGTCCTTTGCTTCTTGTATTATCATCACTTTTGAATCCCAATTTTTAGAAAGTGATCGTAAAATATTATTAACAAGTTCAAAATTTAAAAAATATTTGCCATGAGCTTTTAAACTATTGATGACATACATAAAATAGGTGTACTGTTAGGATCGGAGCCGCACTAAGAGGGGGGGGTGAATTAGTGCAGCGGATTAAAACTCGATTTTGGAAAAATCTTTCGTACGATAAAAAATAATGTCGATGAAAAGTGATTTTGGAAGGTTGATAACTTAGAAGCGTATGGAAGTGTAGTGACTAAGTAAAGTAGTTTGCAGTATGTAAATGGAAAGAGTAGGATGCAAACCAGAGAACACAACAATTTTAAAGTGGTTCGGTCAAAATGACCTACATCCACTTGCGAAGCCTTCTTCGAAGAGGCTTCCACCTTCCACTAGCAAATTGCTTTGAAAGGGAAAGACTAATACCTCTCTTACAACCTTTACAAGTGGTTCACACTCTTACCATTTTTTTTTAACAAGAAGGAGGGAGATGAACACTCAAGCAATTTGAAAACTAGACTTGCTAAGACTTTGCTAAGGCTCTTTTCTCAATCTCTTGCTTCTCAAAGGTTGTAATCTCAGCTGAGAATAGAGAGGTATTTATAGGCCCCAAGAGGATTTAAATTTGGGCTCCAAAATTTGAATTCTCTTGGGTTTCCGAGGTTGGCGGTGCCACCGCCGGACCTCTCGGGTGCTGAGCGGTGCCACCACTTAGATCTCGAGTTCTAGGCGGTGCCACCGCCTACAATATTTCGGCCCACTGGTTGGGCTCCAAACTTGGCCCAAACCAGTCCGAACTCGGGCCCAATTGGTCCCTACTTGGGTTATAGGATTAACACCTAATCTTAACCCTAATTAACATGTTAACTACGAATTTAAAGACATTTCCTAACTCGGGCCCAATTGAACTCCCAATGAATCCTTCATGCTTGACTCCGCACTTTGTTTCGCTTTATATCTTCATCGTTATCATAGTTAATCCTACACATGCAAGCCAAAACTCTACTCCGATCTAGACAGTTATTATAACGCGAATTGACATTCTGTTGCCTAGCACGTCAATGGTTGGCGCTTCGTCCGATTCTTCAGCGTATCGTCCTCTCTTGCATCTTGTTGCCCAATCGGTGGTTGACCTCCGCAACCCCGATATCCTTAGTGCAATTCTGCTCTCCTTGGCCCGATGCTTGACATCCAAAGCCTTCTGCCATCCAATATCCTGACATGATCTCCTCCGACGCAACGTCAATTCCTCCTGCGTCAACTGTCTAATCCAGATTGAGTAGACCTGCATCACTCAAAATGTAGTTAAACATCTAAACACAATCAATTAGTTTCAGAATCAAAATATGAGATTCAATAATCTCTCCCTTTTTAATGATGACAACGAATTGATGACTAATGGAGTTAACCTTAACTCCCCGGAGTTTAACCAAACTCCCCCTATCAATATGCCGTATTGATAGAAACTCTTGGATTCAAAAAATCCAAGCAACATGTCATGATCAAACCATGACATGACCTCAACATACTTCTCCCCCTTTGTCATCAACAAAAAGGAGAAGTGTCACTTTCTATGTGTTTGAGATAAAAAGGTTCCATACATTGTATGAAAAACATAGTATCAAATTTTATCATCATGCAATCTAGCAATTAAAGATGTGTAAGTTTAGCATGTTTGCTTTTCTTGAGATAACAACTAATTGCTTCTCTTTAGGCTACTAGCTACCAATTTTTTATGATATGCAAGTTTTACTACATACAAGCTAGCAAAAAATTACGAAAGCAAATACAAGATAGCTTTCTTGTGTAAGCTCATGATTCTTGCTTCCTATTGCAATGTGCAAATTGCAAGTTTTGCTTCTTTTGCAATGTGCAAGTTTCCAAATTTTGCATCTTGAGCTAGCAATATTTCTCCCCCTTTGTCATTGTCAAAAAGAAAAGAAAAATACAGTTTTGTAGTTCTTTTTCCTTTTACAATGATTTCAAAACCATGACAAAGGATGAATAATCAAGTTATGAATGTCAAGACAATTTTCATCATGAATATTTTATCATTGCATGCATCATTATCATAAGTTGAAGTATTACATGCATAATATCATATCATCATTCATAATTACATTAATGTTTCAATATAGCAATTTCTTCTCAAAATGTGTAACTTAGCACTCATTGTTTCTCTTGATATTTGCTAGCTAGCTAGCAAAATTTGCTCCCCCTATGTCATTGTCAAATAGAAGGGAATAACAATACAAAAGTGTAATTCATTTCCCTTTACTATAATCTTCAAATCATGACAAGGGTTAAGTGTCAATCTTATTTGTGCATAATTATATTTTCAAATTAAAATATTCATATTTTCAAAAACCTTATATTTTATTCATGCATGATATTGAATAAATCGATCGACATTATGATGATATCATACATGATACTAAAATTTTTAACTATTTATCAACATTTTGATCATTATACCAAACAATCATCATTTAGAGCTTTCATGATACAAAACATTAAATCAACATTTATCATTTTAGCAACAACTCATAGCATTTTAAATCATGATTTACATCATATGCAATACATCATATCATAATTAGAAAGCACAAGTATTGCATGAATCATTGCAAATCATAAATGTTTCATATCATGATGGTATCAATTTTGTCAAATTATATCCTACCATGCATGATCAAAACTTCCCCTCGTTTTATCATTGAAAACAAGAAAGTAGGGAAGAGCATAAAAGCATAAAATATTTCAATCATTTCAAGGCATTTATATCATAGATACAAAGAAATCATATCATCAAAGATAAGACCATTTGAATACCAAAATACATGATTCATTTTATCAAATCTCTTCCTTTTATAAATAACAAAAATTGTAGGTGTACAAAGAAGAAATTGTGATTAAAAAAGAATCTAAAGTAGTAAATCCAAGAAATCAAGATCATAATTTGAATACAAACTCATTCAAATTCAAATCATCAAATTCATCAAAATCTCAACATTACTTTCAAGAGATTCAAAATGATATACATAGATTTATCATAATAATCATCAAGATCAATAAGATAGAGAAAAATAATTTTTCAAGGAAAAATATTTTTCTCTTTTTGGTTGTTTCAATTCATATGATTTTATTTCATTTATGCCAAATAAAAATATTTATTATGTTTAAAACCTAAAGTGTAAGATTTTTACAACAAAGATCAATAAGGCACTTCCATTATAGTAAAAATCAATAATCTGTAAATCGCAAGATTCATCATGCATAATTTTAAAATTTATTAAGCATGATCATTATGCATGACACTAAAACATAGTTTCAAAATGTTTAATATTTTCATTACACAATTTTATCATTATACATCATCATATTTTCAAATTTGAACATGCACAATTTCATAACTATATCTTTCATTTTTCATGCATGATACAAATAACTCAATCATCAATATGGGCATATCATACATGATATTCAAGCATTCATGATATATCATTTTGGCAATATGATCATAGCTAATCAAATGAGAGTATCTAAATGTCAAAATTCATTACATCCTAACATGCATGATCATTAACTTCTTATTTGTATTTCATGCATTATTTCATTTCATCAGATAAGGAATATCAAGAAGAGTTATTGGGTGATGAGATAAATATATCATGAGTATAAGGAATTGCATAAAAATCATATCATGAAAAGATAATAACAGAAGACACATTGTCTTTTGAAAAATCTCATCTTAAATAATCAAGGAAAAATCTTAGGAGATCATGATATAGATAAAATTCATTCAATCTTATAAGAGAACAAGATATTAATTCAAGCATATAAAATTTCTCAATTCATTATGAATCATAAAACGAATTGTGGTTCCAAAAAATCATGATTCATTTAGGAAAATTTTCTCTTTAGTGCACAATAAGAAGAAATATAGCAATGATATCAATCATAATTCATTTGGATAGTAGATGCTAAAAAGGAACATTGAGGATACAATATCTTGATTTTTATAGAGTAAATCTCAAGTTATAAATCTCAAAAAATCAAGATAAAGCTCATTTAGATTCAAATCATCAAATCAAAATTATTTTCAAGATATTCATAAAAAGATGATAAAATAGATTCATCAAACCAAGAATTTTCAAGAAAAATACTTTTATCTATTTAGTTGTTTCATATAAGCATGCCTTTATCCTTTTTGTGCCAATATATATATATATATATATATATATATATATATATATATATATATATATATATATATATATATATCGTCAATCATTTAAGATCAAAAAATAAATTTCTTCATAAAAACCATCAAGATCATTATGTATAACTTTTAAAATCTCATGCATATAATGGTATCAAAACATTTAATATTTTCATTCCATCATTTTGCATTGGTTTTATTGAACATAATTTTGATTGATTCTTATAGATAACTAAAACTTCTTTAGTTTTAATTTATATGATTGATTTTATCTTAGCATGCTCAAATTTTGTTCATATGTCAAATCTATACATCATGTTTGAAAACTGAAGACAAGGTTCATAAAAAAAATCATCAAGCCTTCGTTTCAAAAGCCATGCATCGTCATTGAAAATCAATATGGAAATCATCAAAATACACATTTTTGCTTCTCAAGCACATACATAAGATTAATCTTACTAGGTGTATAAGCATTAGATTTATATCTAACATTTTATTGCATTAACATAACACATGTAATTTTCAAGAAAATAAATCCTAAACTAAATTAAAAATAACTCATGAAAGTATTATGTAATTTCGAAATAAATTAGGGGGATTTCGATTACTTCATTGTTGAAAGTGGTTGAGGCGTAGTTTGCCACCTCGCCTTTCTTGATTTTCTCCTCGTCTTCGGAAGAGCTCAATTCATCCCAATTTTTGTTCCGCTTGCGTTGAAAGAAAGTAGTTCCATTCTTTTTGCTTTTTAATTTTTTGTTTCATTTGTAGTTTAATTTCACCATTACTTGAGCTTATGCTCGAGTGGTCTTTATGTGTTCTATGTCCCAAATCATTCCTGTCCTTTGGAAGGTTGTTCTCGAGTTTCCTTTTTATTATATTGTTCATTTCGTAAGTCATTAGAGACCCAATAAGTTCTTCAAGAGGAAATGTTTTAAGGTCCTTAGCCTCTTGAATAGTTGTAACTTTTGGATCCCAACTTTTTGGAAGGGATCTTAAAATTTTAGTGACTAGTTCAAAGTTAGAAAAACTTTTACCAAGAGCTTTGAGTCCATTGATGACATTCGTGAAACAGGTGTATATGTCTCCGATGGACTCACTTTGTTTCATCCGAAAATGTTCATAAGAGTGCATAAGAATGTTGAATTTGGACTCTTTCACTCGGCTAGTGCCTTCATAAGTGACCTCAAGAGTTCTTCAAATATCAAAAGCCAAATCACAAATTAAAACGCGATTAAATTCATTTTTGTCAAGTGCACAATATAAGGCATTCATAGCCTTTGCATTTAAAGTAAAAACTTTCTTCTCCGATTCATCCCATTCGCTCATCGGAAGAGAAGATTTTTTAAATCTATTTTCGACAATATTCCAAAGCTCGAGGTTCAACGAAAGTAAGAAAACTCTCATTCGAGTTTTTCAATAAGTGTAGTCCGTCCCATTGAAAAAGGGAGGACGAATGAGAGAGTGACCCTCTTGAAAGCCATAAAGAGTCATTTCTATTTGGGTGTTAAACCAAGGTAGAAAATTGTGGCTCTGATACCAATTATTAGGATCGGAGTGGCATTAAGAGAGGGGGGGGTGAAATAGTGCTGCGGATTAAAACTTCGGTTCTAGAAAAATCTTTCGTACGATAAAAAATAATATCGATAAAAACTGATTTTGAAAGCTTGATAACTTAGAAGTGTATGGAAGCGTAGTGACTAAGTAAAGTAATTTGCAGTATGTAAATGGCAAGAGTAGGATGCAAACCAGAGAACACAGCAGTTTTAAAGTGGTTCGGTCAAAATGACCTACATCCACTTGCGAAGCCTTCTTCGAAGAGGCTCCCACATTCCACTAGCAAATCACTTTGAAGGGGAAGGACTAATACCCCTCTTACAACCTTTACAAGTGGTTCACACTCTTACCATTTTTTTTTAACAAGAAGGAGGGAGGTGAACACTCAAGCAATTTAAAAACTAGACTTGCTAAGACTTTGCTAAAGCTCTTTACTCAATCTCTTACTTCTCAAAGGTTGTAATCTCAGTTGAGAATAGAGGGATATTTATAGGCCCCAAGAGGATTCAAATTTCAGCTCCAAAATTTGAATTCTCTTGGGTTTTCGAGGCTGGTGGTGCCACCGCCAGACCTCTCGGGTGCTAGGCGGTGCCACCGCTTAGATCTCGGGTTCTGGGCGGTGCCACTGCCTACACTATTTTAGCCCACTGGTTGGGCTCCAAACTTGGCCCAAACTAGTCTGAAGTCGAGCCCAATTGGTCCCTACTTGGGTTATAGGATTAACACCTAATCTTAATCCTAATTAATGTGCTAACTACAAATTTAAAGATATTTCCTAAGCTATTACAAAGTTCGTAAGTCAAGACTTCTTCTGGCAAGCTTCCGGTGAACTTCCGACGGTCTTCCGATAAACTCTCGAAAACCATTCTGCGGACTCCCGGCAAGCTCCTAGAATTCAAGATTTGATCTTGGTGAGTTCCAACGAGCTTCTTCGGTAAGCTCCGATCTTTCTCGGTGAGCTTCACGAACTTCCCACGAATCTTCCGGTGAGCTTCCGAAAAACCCTTCGGCAAGCTCCCTACTCATTCTTGGTTAGTTCCGGCAGCATTCCCGATGAACCTTCGGACTTCCGTCGAACTCTTGAACTCCCAACGAATCCTTCATGCTTGATTTCGCACTTGGTTTTGCTTTATGTCTTCATCGTTATCGTAGTTAATCCTGCACATGTAAGCCAAAACTCTACTCCGATCTAGACATTTATTATAATGCGAATTGACATTCTTTTGCCTGACATGTCATTAGTTGGCGCTTCGTCCAATTCTTCAGTGCATAGTCCTCTCTTGCCGCTTATTGCCCAATCGGTGGTTGACCTCTGCAACCCCGATATCCTTGGTGCAATTTCGCTCTCCTTGGCCTGATGCCCGACATCCGAAGCCTTCTGTCATCGAATATCCTAACGTGATCTCCTCCGGCGCATCGTCAATTCCACCTACATCAATTGTCTAATCCTGATTGAGTAGACCTGCATCACTCAAAATGCAGTTAAACATCTAAACACAATCAATTAGTTTCATCGTCAAAATCTAAGATTCAACATGTACATGTCTCCAATGGTTTTGCTTAGTTTCATATGAAACAACTCAAAATTATGCATCAAAAGATTTATTTTAAAATCCTTAACTCTACTAGTGCCTTTTGTTGAATCTCAGATTTTGATGATAAAATCAATTGGTAAATTATTTGACCTAATCTATGTGTTGAGATAAGTATGCAAGATTAACTATGATAGCCATAAGGCGTAAAATAGATAATGTGCCGGAGTCAAAGATTCAAACGATGTATCGGGCGCTCGTTGCGAGCTCGTCTAATGATCGCTAAGAGTTCATTGAAAGATTGTTGAGAGTTCATCGGAAGATCGCTAAGAGTTTGTCGGGAGTTCATCGGAAGTGCGCCGAAAGACTCGTCGTGAAGTTCGCTGGAGGATTACCATGAGAAAAATCGACATACCAAACTAATTGCTTGCCTTAATTGTAGTTAGAACATTAATTGAGTTAGGATTGGGAGGTGATCCCACTAACTCAATTAGGGGCCAACTCGGTCCTTTACAGGGCTGAATTGGGCCGGATTAAATAGTTCATTCAACACCTAAAATCACAACCGACGGTGGCACCACTTGGGACTTGATCTTCTAAGTGTTCTAGGTGTTGGTACTGTTGATAGTTAATGTTGTCAGGCGATAGTACCACCAGAGCTTAGTCTATGAGCTCTGTCAGGCGATCATACCACCTAGTGTCAGTCTGCAAGTGGTAGTACCACCCAATAATGGCGATGGTACTACCAGTACCTTGAAATCCTGGGAAGTGACAATTTTTTGCTCCAATTTTAAAGTCATTGGGGCCTATAAATATGCCACCCTTTTCTGCATGAAAGGGTAACAACTTGTAATCGAAAGTGTGAAAAAATCTAAGTGTTCAGGGTGTTAAAAGTATTGTAAAAGTGCGAAGATTCCTCCTTCTCCCTCTCTTAGCTTTATAACCATTCAAGAAAGAGGAGTGAGGCTTGTAAGGGTTATCTCCTAAACCCGGTAAAAGGAGAAAGACCTGTAAAATGTGATTGGTCTTCGTCTATTTAAGGAAGGCCATTAGTGGATGCTGGTGACCTCGATAGAGGTGGAATCAAAAGTGGATGTAGGCTATAATAATCGAACCACTCTAAATTCTGGTTTGCTTTTCTATTTTTGCAATTTACATTACTGCAAACTTCTTTAACCTTCTCTTTGCACTCTTACGAATGTTTTCAAGTTCAATATCTTTCTAAAATGGATTGAATCGAAACAAATATTTTTCAGAATCAATGATTTCTTTCATTGCACTAATTCACTCCCCCCCCCTCTTAGTGTTGCTATTGATCCTAACAATTGGTATCAGAGCTCGGTCACTCTCATTTGGTTTGAAACCCAAGAGATATGACATTTTTTGGTAACCAAGAGGGTCACTCAAATACACATCCGTCCATGTTCAATGGAACAAACTACACCTATTAGAAGACTAGAATGAGGATTTTTCTAATTTCTATGGATTTTGAATTATCGAACATTGTAGAAAATGACTTTCAAAAGTCTTCTCTTATAATGAATGATTGGAATGAGTTGGAGAAGAAGACTTTCGCTCTAAATGTCAAGGCTATGAATGTCTTGTTTTGTGCTTTGGATAAAAACGAGTTCAATCGAGTGTCGATTTGTGAAATAGCTTTTGATATTTAGCATAAACTCGAAGTAACTCACGAAGGTACTAGTAGAGTAAATGAGTCAAAAATTAATCTTTTAGTCCATACTTATGAAATGTTTTGGATGAAACCGAGTGAGACCATTGGAGACATGTACACTTGATTTACGGATGTCGTCAATGGTCTAAAAGGACTTAGTAAAAGTTTTTCAGATTTTGAACTTGTTAATAAAATCTTAAGATCCATTCCAAAGTGATGGGACCCTAAAGTAACAGTCATTCAAGAGGCCAAGGATTTAAATAATTTTCTTCTCGAAGAACTAAATGAGTCAGTAATGACTTATGAGATGATATGTAATGCTTATAAAGAGCTTAAGAATAACCTTCCAAAGAACAACAAGGATATGACACTAAGAACTCAAGAAGACCACCTGAAAGAAAATTCAAGCGATGAGAACTATGATGATGACTTGGCACTCTTGACAAGAAAGTTCAAAAAATTTATAAAAATGAATAAATTTAGAAATGACACTAAAAATAAATTTGAACCCAAGAAAGAACAAGTTATATACTACGAATGTAAGAAGTCAGGACATTTCAAAAGCAAATGTCCCGAAGCAAAGAAGAAATAACCAAAGAAGAAGACTCTTAAAGCAACGTGGGACGACTTAAGTGCATATGAGGAAGAGGAGCAAACCAAAACTAAGCAAGTTGCTCACTATACACTAATGGCTATTGGAGATGAGGTAAGTAGTTCATCAGATGCAAATTTATCTTTTGATGAATTACTAAGTGTTTTTCATGATTTATTCGATGAATACAAATTAGTTAGTAAAAAATATAAATTGTTAAAAAAGAAGCATGCTTCTCTTGTTAATAATTTTGATAGACTAAAAATTGAGCATGATGATATTTTAGCTCCTTACCCAAAATGCAATGAATTAGAAACACTTAGAAAGCAAAACTTGCTACTCAAAGAAACCTTAGGAAAGTTTGAGGTTGGTAGCAAGTCATTGAACATGATTCTTGTCAATAAGAGTCACGTTCATAGAAAATGTGGAATTGGATTTGTGAGTAGCTCTTACCAAAATCTAACCACCTTTGTTAAAGGCTCTACCTTACATGTTTCACCCCAAAACAAATGAAACTTTTGTTCTAGATTTGGACATATTACGTACAAATGTCCATTTAAGAGATATAGTCCACATAAATTGATTTGGGTTCCTAAAGGAACCTTAAATGACCTAATGCAACATGATAAGTTGTGTAGATCAATTTTTAAGGCACCCAAAGTCAAATGGGTACCTAAAAATCATCATTTTTTGTAGAAACGTTTATTGTCATAAAGCTAGGAGCAAGAGATGATACCTTAATAGTGGATGTTCAAGGTGTATGATCGGAGATCCATCTTAGTTCTCTAAGCTCACTAGCTTAGACGAAGGATGTGTCACTATCGGAGACAGTAACATGGGTAAAATCATTAGCAAATGAACTATAGGTAACAAATCTAACTTTTTTATTAAAGATGTGTTGTTGGTTGATGGCTTAAAGAATAATCTTTTGAGCATTAGTCAATTGTGTGATAAAGAATATATCATTAGATTTGAATCCAATGTTTGCATTATTAAAAAATCACACGAAAACACATCTATGATTGTCTTAAAATAAAATAATATATACACTATCGATATTGATGATCTTTGTAATGAAATATGTTTTTCGACTTTGAATGACAATGCTTAGCTTTAGCTTAAAAGATTAGGTTATGCTAGCATGGAACTAATCTCTCAAATCTCATCTAAAAAAGAAATTCCTCACATCAAGTTTGTTAAAGACAATGTGTGTGATGCATGTCAACTAGGAAAACAAATAAAAGATAGTTTCAAACAAAAGAACTAAATAAGCACCTTTAGACCATTACAATTGATCCATATGGACTTGTTTGGACCAATTGTTACATCAAGTCTCGAAGGTAGCAAATATGCCTTTGTCATCATCGATGATTATAGTAGATACACTTAGACTTCTTGGCACACAAAAGTGATTGCTTTAGGTATTTTTCTATGTTTTGTAAACTTATTCAAAATAAAAATGATTTTATGATTTCATCAATTCAAAGTGATCACGGTGGTGAATTTCAAAACCGTGATTTCCAAGATTTTTATGAATCAAATAGATATAACCATAATTTCTCTACTACATGAAATCCTCAACAAAATAGAGTAGTAGAAAGAAAAAATAGAAACTTATAAGAAATGGCAAGAACCATGTTATACGAACATAGCCTACCCAAATATTTTTGGGCCGAAACCGTAAATACAACATGCTATGTCATGAATAGGGTTCTAGTAAGATCATTACTTTCCAAAACTCCTTATGAGTTGTGGAATAATAAAAAATCTAACATTTCATATTTTAAAGTTTTTAGATGTAAATGTTTTATCTTGAATAAAAATGATGCCTTAGAAAAATTTGATGTAAAATCCGATGAAGGAATTTTTCTTGGCTATTCTTTTATCCCTAAGGCCTTTCGTATTTTTAACAAAAGAACTTTAGTTATAGAAGAGTCTACTCATGTTGTTTTTAATAAAGTTTCTGAAGTTAAGAAAAATGAGTTTGATGATGATCTTAATTTTGATGCTTTAAATTTAAATGAAACATTTTCTCTATCTAGTAACTTAAATGCATCTTCTTCCGAAACATCCTTACCCAAGGAATAGAAGTATGTAGATGCTCATCCTAAGGAGCTAATCATAGGAGACACATCAAAAGGGGTTCAAACTCGTTCTTTTCTTAAGAATTTTTGTGACAACACCGCTTTTCTCTCCCAAACTGAACCTAAATACATTGACGAGGCCTTGAAAGACGATTCATGGGTTACCGCAATGCAATAAGAGTTGAACCAATTGGAGAGAAATAAGGTATGGATGCTTGTTTCATGCCCAAATGACTATTTAGTTATTAGTACTAAATGGGTCTTTAGAAACAAGCAAGATGAATTTGGTATCATGGTTAGAAACAAGGCTAGATTAGTGGCCAAGGGTTTCAAACAAGAAGAAGGTATCGATTATGAAGAAATATTCACTCTTGTGGCATGATTAGAAGTCATAAGGATGCTCTTTGCGTATGCTAGTAGTAATAATTTTAAGCTATTTCAAATGGTTATTAAAAGTGCTTTTCTTAATGGCTTTATTTCTGAAGAAGTTTATATTTAATAACCTCCCAGATTTGAGAATTATAATTTCCCTAATCATATGTTCAAATTGACTAAAACTCTCTATGGATTAAAACAAGCCACAAGGGCTTGGTATGAGAGACTTAATTCCTTTCTTATTCAAAATAATTTCTCTAAAGGCAAGGTCGATACCACATTATTTATTAAAAAATTTAAAAATATATTTCTTATTGTTCATATTTATGTTAATAATATTATTTTTGATTCTACGAATTAATCTTAAAATGTATGAACCAAGAATTTGAAATGAGTTTAATGGGTAAATTAACTTTCTTTTTAGGCTTGCAAATCAAACAACTTAATGATGACATTTTTATTAATCAAACAAAATATGCATTAGACTTGTTAAAATGATTTAATATGGATAGTTCAAAGGCTATCAATACTCCTATGAGTACCTCCACTAAGTTAGACATTGACGAAGGTAGAGAAAGCTTTGATCAAAAAGCTTATAGGGGTATGATAGGTAGTTTCTATTGAATATCATATTTTGATGATGAAGTCAATTGTAAGTTGTTTGATCTAATCTATTTGTTGAGAAAATTATGCAGGATTAACTATGATGGTAGTAAGACATAAAGCAGGTGTTGTGCTAGAGTCAAGATCAAAATCTCATTGGGAGTTCGAGAGTTCAACGGAAGTCCGGACGTTCATCAGAAGTTCTACGGGAACCAACCGAGAAGTCTAGGAGCTTGCCATAGAAGCTCATCGGAAACTCATCAAGAAGATCGTCGTAAATTCCAGGAGCTTGTTGGGAGTCCACCGGAACATTGTCGACAGTTCGTCGGATGTTCGCTAAAAGTACGTCGGAAGCTCGTCGGAAGAGAAATTGATGCATCAGAACAAGATGCACTATAAATTATCTTAATTATCATAGTTAGAGCATAAATTAAGTTAGGATTGGGAGGTAATCTCACTAATTTAATTATGGGACAATTGGGCCCTTTAATAGGGTTGAATTAGGTCGAATTGAGCACCCAATTCAGCCCTTGAATTATTGGTCGATGGTGGCACCGCCCAGAAGATAGTGCCCCAGGATATTTGGGCGGTGGTACCACCCAGACTGGGAGGTGGTACCGTCGGCAACAGTGCTGCCAACGGTGACACTGCCCCTGTTCGACGATAGTACCGCCTAGAGTCAAATTAGCAATGATAGTACCGCCCAATAACGGTGGCGGTACCGCTAGTACCCCGGATTCCAAGGATGTGATACTTTTTTGCTCCAATTTTGAAGCCATTGGAGCCTATAAAAACTCCATCCTTTTTTGCATAAAAGGGCACAAAAGCATTGAGATAATCTTGAGTTGTTAGGGTGTAAAAGTGTTATAAACAAGTGCTAGAGTCCTCCTCCTCCCTTTCTAAGTTTTAAGATAATTTAAGAGAGGAGTGAGACTTGTAAGGGTTCTCTCCTAAACCCGTGAAAAGGAGAAAAAACTGTAAAAGAGGTGGTTGGTCTTCACCTATTGAAGGAAGGCCTTTAATGGACGCCGGAGACCTCGTTGGAGGAGGAATCCGAAAGTGGATGTAGGTCACGACCGAATTACACTAAATCATAGTTTCTTTTTAATTTGTGCAAGTTTCATTACTGCAAGCTACATTACCTTCTTACTACCTTCTTTATACTCACATAAGCTTTCAAGTTAAACTCCTTACGAAACGATTTTCGTCGGAGTTAGTTTTAATCGAAACGTAGACTTTTGAAATTGTAAAAGTTTTTGCGGCACTAATTCATCCCCCCTCTTAGTGCCACTCTTGATCATAACAATTGGTATCAGAGCAAAGTTCACTCTCATTTGGTTTTAAACCCAAGAGAGATAGCATTTGCCGGCAACCTAGAGAGCCATTCAATTACACGTCGGCATATGTTCATTGGGATGGATTACACATATTGGAAGACTAGAATGAGGATCTTCCTAATTTCAATAGATTTTAAATTGTAGAATATTATAGAAAATGGTTTTCAAAAGTTTTCTCTTACAATGAACGATTGGAATGATTTGGAGAAGAAGACTTTCGCTTTAAACGAAAGGCTATGAATGCCTTGTTTTGTGCATTAGATAAAAATATGTTTAATCGAGTATCGATTTGTGAAATAACTTTTGACATTTGGCACACACTCGAAGTGACTCATGAATGCACTAGTAGAGTGAAGGAGTCAAAAATTAATCTTTTGGTGCATTCTTATGAGTTGTTTGGAATGAAACCAAGTGAGACCTTTGGAGACATGTACACCCAATTTGTGGATGTCATCAATGGTCTAAAGAGACTTGGTAAAGGTTTCTCGGATTTTGAACTTGTTAATAAGATTTTAAGATCTCTACCAAAAAATTGGGACCCTAAAGTAACGGTCATTCAAGAGGCTAAAGATCTAAATAACTTTCTTCTTGAAGAACTAATAGGGTCACTAATAACCTATAAAATGACATGTAAAGCTCATGAAGAGCTTGAAGATACCCTTCCAAAGAATAGGAAGGATATAGCACTGAGAACACAAGAAGACTACCTAAAAGAAAACTTAAGTGATAAAGACCTTGATGAAGACTTGGCACTATTAACAAGAAAATTCAAAAAGATTAAAAAATAAATAAATTTAAAAATGATACTAAAAATAAATTTGAACCAAAGAAAGAACAAATAATATGCGATGAATGCAAGAAGTCAGGACACTTCAAGAGTGAATGTCCCCAAGCCCAAAGAAGAAGGCGCTCAAAGCTACATGGGATGACTCAAGTGCTTCCGAAGAAGAGGAGTCAACCAACACTGAGCAAGTTACTCACTATGCACTAATGGCGATTGGAGATGAGGTAACAAATTCATTAGATATAAATTTAACTTTCGATGAGCTTTCAAGTGCTTTTCATGAATTATTTGATGAATGTAAAATTTTAAGTAAAAAGTATAATTGTTTGAAAAAGGAATATGCTTCTCTTATTAGCAATTTTGATAGAGTAAAGATTGAGCATGAAAATAGCTTTGCTCTCTACACAAAATGCCATGATTTAGAAATACTTCAAAAAGAAAACTTGCTACTCAAAGATACCTTGAAGAAATTTGAGGTTGGTAGCAAGTCTTTGAACATGATCGTTGCCAACAAATGTCACGTTCATAGGAAAGGCGAAATCAGATTTGTGAGTAGCTCTCATTAAAATCCAACCACCTTTATTAAAGGTCCTACCTTGCATATATCACCTTACACCAAATATAACTTTTGTTGTAAACCTAGACATATTACGTACAAATGTCCATTCAAAGAATATAGTCCACATAAATTGATTTGGGTTTCTAAAAGAAACTCAAATGACTCAATGCAACATGATAAGTTATGTAGATCGATTTTTAAGGCACCCAAGATCAAATGGGTACTTAAAAATCATCTCTTTTTATAGAAAAATGTACCATCACAAACTAGAAACAAGAGATGGTACCTTAATAGTGGATGCTCAAGGTATATGATCGGAGATCCATCTCATTTCTCTAAGCTCACTAGCCTAGACGAAGGGTATGTCACCATCGGAGATAACAACAAGGGTAAAATCATTGGCAAAGGAACCATAGGTAACAAATTTAACCTTCTTATTGAAGATGTATTGTTAGTTGATGGTTTAAAGCATAACCTTTTGAGTATTAGTCAATTATGTGATAAAGGATATATTGTTAGATTTGAATTTAATGCTTGCATTATTAAAAAATCATACAAAAACATATCTATGATTGCATTAAAATAAAATAACATATATACTATTAACATTAATGATCTTTGTAATGAAATGTATTTTTCAGTTTTGAAAGATGATGCTTGGCTTTAGCATAGGAGATTTGGTCATGCTAACATGAAACTAATCTCTCAAATTTTATATAAAGAACTTGTAAGAGAAATTCCTCATATCAAGTTCATCAAGGATAATGTATGTGATATATGTTAACTAGGAAAATAAAAAAAAGATAGCTTCAAACATAAGAACCAAATAAGCACCTCTAGACCTTTGCAATTGATCTATATGGACTTGTTCGGACCAATTGCTATGTCAAACCTAGGAGGTAACAAATATGCATTTGTCATTGTAGATGATTTTAGTAGATACATATGGACTTAGCACACAAAAATGATTGCTTTAGGTATTTCTCTAAGTTTTATAATCTTGTTCAAAATAAAAAAGGTTTTATGATTTCATTAATTTGAAGTGATCACGGTGGTGAATTTCAAAATCGCGATTTTCAAAAATTTTGTGAATCTAATGGATACAACCACAACTTCTCTACTCCAAGAAAATCTCAATAAAATGGAGTAGAAGAAAGAAAGAATAGAAACTTACAAGAAATGGCTAGAACCATGTTAAATGAATATAGCCTACCCAAATATTTTTGGGCCAAAGCTGTAAATACGGTATGCGATGTCATGAATAGGGTTCTAGTAAAACCTTTACTTTTCAAAACTTCTTATGAGTTATAGAATAATAAAAAAACCTAATGTTTCATATTTTAATGTTTTCGGATGTAAATGCTTTATATTGAATGAAAAAGATACCTTAGGAAAGTTTGATTTAAAATATGATGAAAGAATTTTTCTTAGTTATTATTCCATTTCTAAAACTTTTTGTATCTTTAACAAAAGAACTTTAATTATAGAAGAATCAATTCATGTGGTTTTTAATGAAATTTTAGAAGTTAAGAAAAATGATTTTGATGATGATCTTAATTTTGATACTTTGACCTTGAATGAATCTCTTTCTCCTTTTAGCGACTTAGATACATCTTCTTCCGAACCTTCTTTCTCGAAAGAATGTAAATATATAGATGCTCATCCTAAGGAGCTAATAATAGGAGATACATCTAAAGGGGTTCAAACTCGTTTCTCTCTTAAGAATTTCTGTGCAAACATCGCTTTTTTATCCCAAATTGAACCTAAATATATTAACAAGTCCATGAAAGATGATTCATGGGTCATCACAATGCAAGAGGAGTTGAATCAATTTGAGAGAAATGAGGTGTGGAAGCTTGTTCCTAGGCCAAGTGACCATTTAGTTATTGGTATTAAATTGGTCTTTAGAAATAAGCAAGATGAATTTGGTATCGTGGTTCGAAACAAAACTAGATTAGTGGCTAAAGATTTCAACTAAGAAGAAGGTATCGATTATGAAGAGACCTTCGCTCTTGTGGCACAATTAGAAGCCATAAGGATTCTCCTTGCCTATGCTAGTAGTAACAATTTTAAGTAATTTCAAATGGATGTTAAAAGTACTTTTCTAAATGGCTTTATTTCCAAAGAGGTTTATTTTGAACAACCTCCCGGATTTGAAAATGATAATCTCCCTAATCATGTGTTTAAATTATCTAAAGCTCTCTATAGATTGAAACAAACTCCAAGGGCTTGGTATGAGAGACTTAGCTCATTTCTTATCGAAAATAATTTCTCTAAAGGAAAGGTTGATACTATATTATTTATCAAAAATTTTAAAAATAATTTTTTTATTATTCAAATTTATGTTGATGATATTATTTTTGGTTCTACGAATGAATCTATATGCAAGTCATTTGCTAAAAGTATGAGTCTTGAATTTGAAATGAGTTTGATGGGGGAATTATTTTTTTTTTTGGGCTTACAAATCAAACAACTAAGTAATGGTATATTTCTTAGTCAAATAAAATATGATTTAGATTTGCTAAAAATATTTAATATGGATAGCAAAAAGGCTATCAACACTCCTGTAAGCACCTCCACTAAGTTAGAAATTGATGAAAGTGGAGAAAGCTTTGATCAAAAAGCTTATAAAAGTATGATAGGAAGTTTACTTTACCTCAATGCAACTAGACCGGATATCATGTATAGTATTGGACTTTGTGCTAAGTTTTAATCTAATCCTAAGATATCTCATCTTAAAGTAGTTAAGAGAATTCTTAGATATCTTAAAGGTATCACTAATCTTAGATTATGGTATCCAAAATCCGATAACTTTGAACTAATTGCATATGCTGATACGGATTTTGCTGAATGTAGATTAGATAGAAAAAGCAAATCCGGAATATATCAATTTTTAGGACAAGTATTTGTTTCTTAGTCTTCCAAGAAATAAAATTTGGTTGCACTATCTACAACTGACGACGAGTATATTGCAGTTAGTGCATATTATGTACAAGTTGTGTGGATGAAAAATACTTTAGAAGATTATAAGATTCATCTTAAAAATATTCTCATAAAATGTGATAGCACAAGTGCAATATGTTTAACAAAAAATCTCATTCAACACTCTAGAACTAAACATATTGATATTAGGCATCACTTTATACGAGATTATGTTAATAATCATAATGTAATCTTAGAGTTTATTGATACAAAACATCAATTAGCCAATATCTTTACAAAACCTTTAAGTGAAGAATAATATGATTTTATTAGAAGAGAATTAGGAATGTTAATTTGTTCGAATGCATGAATTTGATATATATCTTTTCCGGACTATCTTTCACTTAATATATTTCTTAAATGGAGCTTTCATGAACCTATTTCATTTTTATCTTCCCTAGTATCAAGTTTACTTCATACCCTTGCTCCATCACTTAATGATTTTTGATACATGGAATTAATTAACAAATGCATCTCTCATGGATTTATCTCTTGTGAATTTTTAATGAGAAATGAATTTGATGTGATGTTCCTCTCATTATGAAGGTTTATTCATGAAATTTTTTTTATCCTTCATATGATGATTCTTTCACATGAATTCTTTCTTAATAAAGGAAGATTTTTTATGAATTTTTTTTTTTGTATGAGATGAACACTAACAAGAATGAGGATTTAATTTCACATGAATATTTTAATCCTTATGAAAATTGAAGCATGATTTAATGAAACTCTTTTATCATTTTTTATTTGATTCAAATAATTTTGTAAAGTTGGTTCTCAATGGATTTTACTCCTTACTTTCCTTCTTCATGCGAAATTTTAATAAAAAATAAAAGAGGAGAAGTTGAAGGAAGCTATCTCTTAAATGTTTATAATTTTTAATATAGAGAACTTTTGAATGATACCATGTCATCTTGAAATATGATTGGTACACAAATTGAAATGTGGCATGAATTTTTACCACACTTGCATTGTTGAATCGTTCTCCTTTTTGTTGATGACAAAGGGGGAGAAATAATACCAAAATATGATAAATTAATAATAAATGTATGCAATGTATTTCATCATATATACTTGAATTATTTGCTTGATAAACTTTGATAAGATATCTAGAGCTTAACTTGTTATTTTACAATTGATATCTTGCCATAGAATGATGAATTGCTATATTTGTCATCTTTCATATTTGAAATATCATACTTGAAAATGGATGTCATGCCTTGACATCATTTTGAGAATGTTAGATCGTGATAAGAATCATGATGTGTATTGATAAGTTTAAATGAACTTAACTTATCAATTTGTTTCTTGAATTCAAATACCTTGAATTCAAGAATGTCTTTTCTCAAGTATGTCATATAGATAGGGGGAGTTAAGGTTAACTCTGTCATTAATTGATTATCATCATCAAAATGGGAGAGATTGTTGAATCTCAAATTTTGATGATGAAGTCAATTGTAAGTTGTTTGATCTAATATATATGTTGAGAAAAGTGTGCAGGATTAACTACGATGGTAGTAAGACATAAAGCAGGTGTTGTGCCAGAGTCAAGATCGAGTTCTTATTGGGAGTTCGAGAGTTCAACGGAAGTCCAGACGTTCGTCGGAAGTTCTGCGGGAACCAACCGAGAAGTCCAAGAGCTTGCCATAGAAGTTCGTCGAAACTCGCCAAGAAGATCATCATAAATTCCAGGAGCTTGCTAGGAGTCCGCCAGAACATTGCTGAGAGTTCGTCGGATATTTATCGGAAGTATGTCGGAAGCTCATCGAAAGAGTAATTGACGCACCAGAACAAGATGCACTATAAATTATCTTAATTGTCATAGTTAGAGCATAAATCAAGTTAGGATTGGGAGGTAATCCCACTAACTTAATTATGGGCCAATTGGGCCCTTTAATAGGGCTAAATTGGGCCGAATTTAGCACCCAATTCAGCCCTTGAATTATTGGCCGGCGGTGGCAACACTAGGGCCGGTGGTGTCATCACTTGGAAGATAGTGCCCCAGGATATCTGGGTGGTGGTAACACCTAGACTGGGCGGCGGTACCACTGGTAGTAGTGCTACTAGAGTTGGTACCGCCCCTGTTCGATGGTAGTATCACCTAGAGTCAAATTAGCTGTGGTAGTACCGCCCAATAACGACGGTGGTACCGCTAATACCCCAGATTCTGAGGATGTGACACTTATTGAATCTAATTTTAAAGCCATTGGGGCCTATAAAAACCCCATCCTTTTCTGCATGAAAGGGTATGAAAGCATTGAGATAATCTTGAGTTGTTGGGGGTATAAAAGTGTTGTAAACAAGTGCTAGAGTCCTCCTCCTCCCTTTATAAGTTTTAAGATAATTCAAGAGAGGAGTGAGACTTGTAAGGGTTCTCTCCTAAACCCATGAAAAGGAAAAAGAGTTGTAAAAAAGGTGGTTAGTCTTCACCTATTGAAGGAAGGTCTTTAGTAGAAGCTGGAGATCTCGTCGGAGGAGGAATCCGAAAGTGGATGTAGGTCACGTTGACCGAACCACTCTAAATCCTGGTTTGCTTTTCTATTTGTGCAAGTTTCATTACTGCAAACTACATTACCTTCTTACTGCCTTCTCTACACTCACGTATGCTTTCAAGTTAAACTCCTTATGAAATAGTTTTCGTCGGAATCGGTTTTAATCGAAACGTAGACTTTTGAAATTATGAAAGTTTTCCGCTGCACTAATTCACCCCCCCTCTTAGTGCCACTCTTGATCCTAAAAGTTTGCTATACCTCACTGTAACTAGACTAGACATCATGTTTAGCGTAGGACTTTATACTAGGTTTCAATCTAACCCCAAGCAATCTCATTTAAAAGCTATTAAAATAATTTTTAGATACCTAAAAGGAACTCCTAAACTATGATTATGGTATCTAAAATCTAAAAATTTTGAATTGCTTGGTTATGCTGATGCTGATTTTGTTGGCTGCCAAATAAATAGAAAAGGCATATCTGGAACATGTCAATTTTTAGGACACACACTTGTCTCTTGGACTTCTAAGAAACAAAACTTGATTGCATTATCCACAACCGAAGCTGAATATATTGCAGCAAGCGCATGCTGTGCACAAGTTATATGGATGAAAATCACTTTAGAGGATTATGGAATTCACCAAAAGCATATACCTATAAAGTGTGATAACACAAGTGCAATATGTTTAATGAAAAATCATATTCAGTACTCTAGAACTAAACATATTGACATTAGGCATCACTTTATACGAGATCATGTTAAAAATCATGACGTAATCTTAGAATTTATTGATATGAAACATCAATTGACTGATATTTTTACAAAACCTTTGATTGAGGAATAATTTGATTTTATAAGAAGAGAATTAGGTATGCTAAATTTCTCATATACATTAGTTCCTCCTTAAATTTTTCTCCGGATTTTCTTATCAAAATCTATTTTACAAGATCATTCAATTGAATCATGAACTTGTGGTATGCGAATGAATTCTATACGATGTTTGCGTACGAATTTTGTATGATGCATGAACTTACGATACAAATTTTATATGAATCATGAACTTATGGTGTGAATTTTCTCCTCTTACAAGAATAGATTTTATGATGTTTGTATAAATGAGTGTATGCACCTCATAATCTTGCAAGAAGGGATAATGTTAGCACTACACCTCAATGCAAGCAGTGCTTACTACTGACGGTGCCACCACCCACAACCTGCCTTATATATAGAACAAGTTAGGGTCGACGATAGAACCGACCCCAACCCATTCTACACTTCTCCAAAGAGCCCCAAACCTCTTGATCCTCTTGTTTTCCCTCTAGCAACTCAAAAAAATTCTTATTTTTTACTAAATCAAGGATTAATCTCAAACACCATCTTGGTGATCACAAGAAGGAGAAACTACTAAGGTAATCCCTAAACCAAATCGATTCCCTCCTATGCATTACTTATTTTTGCCTCTTATTTATCTTCATAATTATAATCTTCATGACTTTTATAATATCCTCAAGGGACAAAGGAAAGAGGAGATTAGATGAAAACTATAACTCCTTACTTTTTGATTCTCATCAACATGCCCTTAAATTTCCAACCATAGAATCTATAAATGTTCATAAAGTTAAATATGTTGATTTAGAGGAATTAAGTGATTTGGAACATATTCAATGGTTTGCTAACCTAGATATCCTATCAATCCTTCAAATATGTGAACCTATCTATCCTAGACTTATTATATTATTTTATAATAATTTGCATGTGGATGAAAATAATAGGGTCTCCACGTTTCTCTTAGAACATCATATACCCATTACGGATGGCGTAATTTGTAATTTAATTGGAATTACCAAAAAAGAAAGAGGTTATTATTTTAGAAGCTAATGGGATGAAGAATCGGTTGGGACCACTTATTCTAAAGCCTTAGTAACCATGTTCGGTAATCCTAACTTGTCTATTCTTCCAAAAAGTTATGAATATTTACTACCTTTCAACACCAAAGTACTTCATCATATCTTAATAAGCATTATAATTCCAAAACAATATCATTATGATGAAGTTAACCAAATGAAAATAGGAACGATGTATTGGCTTATGAAAGGACATGAAAATTGTTTTGACTACCTAATACAACAAAGTATGATTGAACTATCGAAAAAGGATATGATGCTTCCATATGGTGGCCTGATCACAAGATTAATCCATGCTTATGACATAGTTATCCCAATTGATGAAGAAATTATAAAACTAGATAGATTTAATATCATAAATAGAAACTTACTTCGAAGATTAAGGTGTATATTCAAAAATGAGATATGGACTATATAACCTAGAAGAATTGACCCCCTCCCACCTGATCTAGAACCTGAAACACCAATATTTAAGGGTAATCAATCTCCTCCTACTGGTCCCTTTGAGGTAACAACTCCAGCAGAGCAAGCACCCCCCTCATCTATAGATGAAATAGGGACTCTAATGGATTGATTTGAGCAACATCAAGATCAAATTTTAACTGAGTTGTAGCAGATTCATCAATAGCTTAATCCCTTGTTTAAACATTTTGACTTGTCACCACCTGATTAAGCTGTGTATATCTTTTTGCTAATGGCAAAGGGGGAGAAGTGGAAGAATCCCTCTCTTTTATTGTGCTTACTTTGATGTTGTAATCTTAAAATATTACTTACTTTGATATTAAAATTCTATGCTTACT
Source organism: Musa acuminata AAA Group (assembly GCF_036884655.1). Classification (NCBI taxonomy): domain Eukaryota; kingdom Viridiplantae; phylum Streptophyta; class Magnoliopsida; order Zingiberales; family Musaceae; genus Musa; species Musa acuminata. The sequence goes on along the minus strand of NC_088346.1, from coordinate 37,186,982 downwards.
TTAATGCTGAAAATTTCTACGATGTTGTGATCTCTTTAATGCTGAAAATTTCTATAATGTTGTGATCTCTTTACCATACAAATGATGCAATATTGATTTCTTAATATTATGAACTTTTGAATGCTACAATGCAATAATGATGATATTTCATGCAAGTAGTGATAAAAGGCTATGCCAAAACATTTTATCATGCATGAAGTGATTGTGCATTTAATATCTTGATGACTTAAAATTATGGTGACTTCTAATTTCTACCAAAGCTTGAATTCAAGGTTGTGAATTCAAGTTTGTATGACATATAGATTGGGGGAGTTAAGGTTAACTCCTTCATTAATTGGTTATCATCATAAAAAAGGGGGAGATTGTTGAATCTTGGATTTTGATGATGAAATCAATTAGTAAATTATTTGACCTAATCTATGTGTTGAGATAAGTGTGCAGGATTAACTATGATAGCCGTAAGGCGTAAAGCATATGATGGGCTGGAGTGAAAGATTCGAACGATATACCGGGAGCTCGCTGAGAGCTCATCTGAAGATCGCCAAGAGTTTGTCGGAAGATCACTGAGAGTTCATTGGAAGATCGTCGAGAGTTTATCAGAAGATTGCCAAGAGTTCATTGAGAGTTCACTAGAAGCATGTCGGAAGACTCACCAAGAAGTTTGCCGGAGGATCATCGAGAGAAAATTCGATATACCAGACTAATTGGTTGCCTTAATCATAATTATAATATTAATTGAGATAGGATTCAGAGGTGATCTCACTAACTCAATTAAGAGCCAACTGGGCCCTTAGTAGGGTTGAATTGGGCTGGATTAAATAGCCCATTCAGTACCTGAAATCACAACCCACGGTGGCACCACTTGGGACTCGGTCTCCCAAGTGTTATGGGTGGTGGTACTACTGACAGTTAATACTGTCAGGTGGTGGTACCTCTAGTGCTCGTTCTCTGAGCTCTATCAGATAGTCATACGACCTAGACTGAGTGGTAGTACCGCCTATTATCAGTCTGCAAGCAGTAGTACTATCCAATAATGATGATGGTACCACTAGTACCCCGAAATCCAGGGAAGTAACACTTTTTTGCTCCAATTCAAAAGTCATTAGGGCCTATAAATACCCCACCTTTTTCTGCATAAAAGAGTAACAAATTACAATTGAAAGTGTGAAAAAAATTAAGTGTTTGGGGTGTTAAAAGTATTGTAAACGTGAAAATATTCCTCCTCCTCCCTCTCTTAGCTTTGAAATCATTCAAGAAAGAGGAGTGAGGCTTGTAACTATTCACCCCCCCCCCTCCCTCTCTTAGTGCTGCTCTTGATCCTAATACCTTTATATGTGATTTCAAGAGTATGTCAAATATCATACATAATTTCACAAATAGAAACCTGATTAAATTTATTTTTATTTAATACATAAAATATAGCATTCATAACTCTAGCATTTAAAAAAAATATTTTCTTCTCTTGATTAATCCATTTGTTTATTGGTCCAGAGGGTTTTTGATAGTCATTTTTTATAATACTCCATAAATTTAAATATAAAGAAAGCAAAAAAACTTTTATTTGAGTTTTTCAATAAGTGTAGTTCGTCCCATTGAACATAGGAGAACGAATGATAAAATAACCCTCTTAAACGCCAAAAAGAGCCAATTCTCTTAGGTGTTAAATGAAATGAGAAAAATTAGCTCTGATACCAACTGTTAGGATCAAAAATAGCACTAAAAAAGGGAGTGAATTAGTGCAGCAATAAAAATCACATTGAGTTAGAAATCTCATTCAATAAAAATGTTTCGACAAAACTCATATAGGAAATATGTTTACCTTCAAAGCATACATAAGTGTAGTGAAAGTAAAGAAGTTTGTAATGACAGTAAAGAGCAAAAAAGAAATGCAAACCAGATTTTTATAGTGGTTCGATCGTCGTGACCTACATCCATTCTCGATTCCTCTTCGCTCGATGCTATCGGTTTCCACTATTCAATCTTCTTTCAATAGGCAAAGATCAACTACCCTTTTATACTTTCTCCTTTTCACAGGTTTAGGAGACAACCTTTACACCCCTCTTTTGAAAAGTATCTCTCACACACCTCCCTTAGAACTCTCTCTAAGCTTTAGGAGGAGGGAACTCAACTTTCTAATAGGGTTTACAACTTTAGAATCACAGAGTTTTGCTCAACTTTCTTGCTATTCCATGCAAAAATAGCTATGGTATTTATAAACCTCAATTGGCTTCAAAAATAGAGCCAAAAATGGTCTTATCCTAGGTTTCCTGGGTCCTAACGGTACCACTGCCTATAACATTGACACTAGACGGTACCACCGCCTAGTTTAGCGGTACTGTTAGGATCGGAGCGGCACTAAGAGGGGGGGGGGGGGTGAATTAGTGCAGCGAATTAAAACTTAGGTTTTAGAAAATCTTTCGTACGATAAAAATAATGTTTCGTATGAAATCGTCTTAATTGCATTGAAAGCGTACGTAATAAGATGAGGGCAGTGAACTTAGCAAAGTAAAGGTTTGCAGAAAGATAAATGCAGTAATGAAATGCAAACCAGAGATCACGCCGATTTTAGAGTGGTTCGGTCAAATGACCTACTCCACTTGCGAGGCCCCTCTTCGATGAGGCTCCCACCTTCCACTAGCAACCCTCTTGAAATGGAAGGGCAAATACCCCTCTTACAACTCTTTACAAGCGGTTCACTCTCTTACAGATTTTCGAGAAGGAATGAGGTGAACACTAGCAAATTGAAAACTAGACTTTCTAAGACCTTTTCTAAGAGCTTTCTCTCAATCAATTGCTGCTCAAAAAGTTGTAATCTCAGCTGAGATTTGAGGGGTATATATAGGCCTCAAGAGGATTCAAATTTGGGCTCCAAAATTTGAATTCTCTTGGGGTTCCTGATGCTGGCGGTGCCACCGCCCAGCGCTCGGGTGCTGGACGGTGCAACCGCCCAGCCCAAGAGGTGTCATCACCCAGCTCTCGGGTGCTGGGCGGTGCCACCGCCTGGCTCTCCGGTTCGCTGGTTTAGCTTAATCTTAGCTTAAACCAAATCTGACTTTAGGCCCAGTTGGCCCCTAACCAGGATATAGGATTATCTCTTAATCCTAATCCTAATTACAAGTGAACTACATAACCAAAATACATCCTAAGCAAGTTTTCAATCGCGAACGTCGAGTCTTGTTCCAACGAGCTTTCCGACGAACTTTCTTCCGACGGGCTCCCAGCAAGCTCCCGAACTTGTGATCACTTTAATGAGTAGCCGAGCCGTCTCGGTGATCTCCATGAACCTCCGACGATCTCTTCGGCGAACTTCCGAAAATTCCGACAGGTTCTCGATTTCTTCTCGGTTGGTTCTGGCAGCATCTCTGACGATTCTTCAGACTCTTAAACGTCTATCGAACTTGACTCCGGTATTCTTGCTTTGTGTTTTCTGGTTATCGTAGTTAATCCTGCATACTTAACTCAATAATATGGATTAGATCAAATAACCCATCAATTGAATTTATCATCAAAATCCAAGATTCAACAATCTCCCCCTTTTTGATGATGACAATCAATTGATGACGGAGTTAAACATAACTCCCCCTATCTATATGCCATATTATGAGAAGATAAAGCACTTTAATTCCATCCCATTGAATTCAAGCATAAACCGATAAGTTCTAACCGTAGAGCTTATCGTGATCCTTATTAAACAATAGTGAGTACGAAACTTCGATGAAAATCATAAGTTAAATGAAGAGGGACGAATTTTACTATGACAGAAGATAAAGATTTTCAATATAAATTTCATGATATAGATGTAAGGCATGCTTTCAATATGATCAATCAATCTTATGATATTTTCAAGGATTTTGCAAGGCATATAAGTCATTCATATCACACAAGTTTTTGTAATCCATATAAGTCATGCTATCATTATGGTGTTAGTCATCACTTCTCCCCCTTTGTCATCTACAAAAAGAGACAAGCCAGCTAATTGATGATCATAAAAAAAATTTAGCATTTAATAGTAAACAAAGTTCATCATTCAAATTGCTAGAAATAGTTTATGCAAAAGAAATCATCATTCATGCAGATCAAAACAGTAGTTAGCTAAAAGGAAGGATCAGTTATCGTTCTATCGATGACAAACTTTGAACTTGTTGTTAAAAGCAAACAGAATAGAATAAAAAGATACATCAATTTAATCCTTAGGAGGTAATCCACAGTGCTGATACAAGATATCTATTTTTTCATTCATTTGTCGTAGTGTCTTCAAAATTTCAACTTGTTGATTGTGAATTTGTTGTTGCTGTGATTTGATCTGAGACAGTTCCTCCATAATGCGATCTTCAGAGGAGGAAATAGGAGCTGCAGGTGCTGCGCCAAAAGGACTAGGAGGAGGAGATTCACTGCCCATAAGAATTGGTGTTTCGGGGTGTTCTATTGGTAGAGGAATTGGATCCGTCCTTCTAGGCTGCCTAATCCATATGCCATTGCTAAAAGTGCACCTAAGTCTTTTCAGTAGGTTTTTATTTATTATGTTATATCTATCATTTTGAATAGATTCTACATCGGGTGGGATGCAAATGTCATAGGCATGAAGAAATCTAGTGATTAACCTTCCATATGGCAACATAGTATCTTTAGCCATAATATCCTGCATGTGATACCGAATTGAGTACCCAAAACAATTATGCTGACCGGTCATGATCCAATACATGGTACTTATCTCTATTTGACTTATTTCGTCAAGATGAAATTGTTTAGGGAATATGATGCTTGTGAAAGGCAGTAAGTGTTCACAGCTCTTGGGTAGGAAGTCAAGGTTTGGATTTGCAAAATTTGTTTCTACGGCTTCGGTATAGGTTGCTCCTATTGTGTTGACGTCCCATTTACCTTTAAAATAGCATCCCCTATCTTTTTCAGTTATGCCAATCAGTTCACAGATAGTGCTGTCAAGTATTCTAATGGGTGTTCCTAGAAGGTAAGTGCTTAGGCTATCATTGTCCTCATATAGGTTGGCATAGAACAATCTAACTAATCATGGATAGATTGGTTCATCTATTTGTAGTAGAGGTAGAGCTTCTAGGTGTGCAAACCACCTAATGGGATCTAAGTCCTCTAGTTCATCCAGATCAATGTATTTTCCTTTATGGACACATCGTCTTTCAAATTTTGGAAAACTAAGGGCTACCTCTTTTAATCTAAAAAGATCATGGTCAAATGAATCTCCTTCAATCCTTTTTCCTTTTGATCTCTTGGGAGCCATTGTCTAGACAAGATGATGATGAAATTGTGAAAAATAAGCAAGGGAAAGAGAAAAGTAAAGAGGGAATGGGATACCAAAAAGAGGGATTTCAAGTGTTACCTTATGGAGATTATGTTGAGAGATGGAAAGCTTGGACCACCAAGAATCCTTCTCCAATGCGTCTAAGAGGCAGAATGAGGGTTAGAGGGAATGGAAGAGGGTTTTGAGAGCCTTTTCTTCGGGTTGGGGGCGGTGTCACCGCCGGCCCTAATCCCTCGGGTTAATAAGGGTCACTCGGTCGGTGCCACCACCAAACCGAGCGGTGTCACCGCCTGGCGCCCGAGCGCTCAGGAGGTGCAACCGCCGGATCTGGCGGTGCCACCACTAGCATCCCATGGAGGAAAGAAAAAAAATTTTCTTCCTCCCTTTTGTTTAGCTTCTTCCCTCAAGTTAATAAGTTATACTTTAATGGATCATTTTGAATTGAAGAAGAAGGAAGAAATCAAATCCACAAAAGAAAGGAAAAGGATGAGTCATTTTTCGTGAAGCTCATTTTAGGGACAATTTAACATGCCTAATTCCCTTCTAATGAATTCAAATTGGTCTTCATTCAAGGCTTTTGTGAATATATCTGCTAATTGATGCTTTGTGTCAATGAATTCTAGAACAACATCATTGTTAAGGACATGATCGCGTATAAAATGATGCCTAACGTCGATGTGCTTAGTTCTAGAATGCTGAATTAGATTTTTAGTAAGACATATGGCACTAGTATTATCACATTTTATGGGAATATTTTTAAAGTGAATTCCATAGTCTTCCAATGTATTTTTCATCCAAACAACTTGTGCATAGCATGCACTTGCAGCAATGTACTCGGCTTCTGCCGTAGATACTGCAACCGAATTTTATTTCTTGGAAGTCCAAGAAACAAGTGCATGTCCTAAAAATTGGCATGTTCCGGATGTACTTTTTCTATCTATCCTACATCCACCAAAATCGGCATCCGCATAAGCCATTAAATCAATTTTTTCGGATTTTGGATACCATAAACCTAAATTTGGAGTTCCTTTAAGATACCTAAAAATTCTTTTAACACTTTTAAGATGAGATAATCTAGGATTTGATTGAAACCTAGCACAAAGTCCTACACTAAACATGATATCTGGTCTAGTCGCGGTAAGGTAGAGTAGACTACCTATCATACCCCTATATGTTTTTTTATCAAAATTTTCACTATTTTCATCCATATCTAACTTAGTCGCAGTACTCATAGGGGTGTTTATTGCTTTTGAATTATCCATGTTAAATCGTTTTAACAATTCTAATATATATTTAGATTGGTTAAGAAATACACCATCCTTAAGTTGTTTGATTTGTAATCCTAAAAAGAAAGTTAATTCCCCCATTAAACTCATTTCAAATTCATGACTCATAGATTTGGCAAATGATTCACATAGTGATTCATCCGAAGAGCCAAAAATAATATCGTCAACATAAATTTGCACAATAAGAAAATTATTTTCAAAATGTTTAATAAACAATATAGTATCAACCTTGCCTTTGGTAAAATTATTTAAAATAAGAAAGGAACTAAGCATTTCAAACCAAGCTCTAGGAGCTTGTTTCAAGCCATAGAGAGCCTTAGTCAATTTGAATACATGATTAGGAAGAAGAGAATTTTCAAATCCGGGATGTTGTTCGACATATACTTCTTCGGAAATAAAACCATTCAAGAAGGCACTTTTGACATCCATTTGAAATAGTTTAAAATTATAACTACTAGCATAGGCAAAGAGCATCCTTATGGCTTCTAATCGAGCCACGGGAGTGAAGGTTTCTTCGTAATCGATACCTTCTTCTTGGTTAAAACCTTTGGCCACTAATCTAGCCTTGTTTCTAACCACGATACCATTTTCATCTTGCTTGTATCTAAAGATCCACTTAGTACCAATGACTAAATGGTCACTAGGTCTAGGAACAAGCTCCCACACCTTGTTTCTCTCAAATTGATTCAATTCCTCTTGCATTGCAATAATCCAAAAATCATCTTTTATGGCCTCGTCAATGCACTTAGGTTCGATTTGAGAGAGGAAGGCGGCATTAGCACAAAAATTCTTGAAAGAGGAACGAGTTTGAACCCCTTTAGATGTATCCCCTATAATTAGCTCCTTTGGATGAGCATCTATATACTTCCATTCCTTAGGTAAGGAAATTTCGGAAGAAGATGCATCCAAGTTGCTATTTTGAGGAGGGGGTTTATTTAAATTCAAATTATCAAAACCAAGATCATCATCAAAATCATTTTTCTTAAAATTTGAGACTTCATTAAAAACTACATGAATAGACTCTTCAATTACTAAGGTTCTTTTATTAAAAACTCGAAAAGCTTTCGAAATGGAAGAGTAACCAAGAAAGATGCCTTCATCGGATTTTGCATCAAATTTTTCTAAGGCATCCCTTTCATTTAAAATAAAGCATTTACAACCGAAAACTTTAAAATAGGAAATATTTGGTTTTTTATTATTCCATAATTCATAGGGAGTTTTTGATAAGGAAGGTCTTATTAGGACTCTATTCATGATGTAGCAAGCCGTATTTACGGTTTCGGCCCAAAAATACTTAGGTAAACTATGTTCATTTAACATAGTTCTTGCCATTTCTTGTAGATTTTTATTTTTTCTTTCAACTACTCCATTTTGTTGGGGATTTCTAGGAGTGGAGAAGTTATCATTGTATCCATTAACTTCAGAAAAATTTTGAAAGTCATGGTTTTGAAATTCGCCACCATGATCACTTCGTATTGATGAAATCATGAAACCTTTTTCGTTTTGAGTGAGTTTACAAAATTTAGAGAAACACTTGAAACAATCACTTTTGTGAGTTAAGAAATAGGTCCAAGTGTATCTAGAGTAGTCATCCACAATCACAAAAGCATATTTGCTTCCACCTAGACTTATTGTATCAATTGGTCCAAATAAGTCCAAATGGATCAATTGTAACGGTCTAGTGGTGCTAATTTGATTTTTTGGTTTGAAGCTTGTTTTAATTTGTTTCCCTAGTTGACATGCATCGCATACCTTATCCTTAATAAACTTCATATTGGGAATCCCTCGTACTAGTTCTTGAGATGAGATTTTAGATATTGTTTTCATGCTTGCATGGCCTAATCTCCTATGCCAAAGCCAAGCATCATCATTTATGGCGGAGAAACACATTTCATTACTTAGTTCATTAAGATTGATGGTGTAGACATTATTTTGTTTTAAAGCAATCATAGTCATATTATTATTTGGTTTTTTAATAATGCACATATTTGATTCAACTCTAACGATATAACCTTTATCGCATAATTGACTAATGCTCAATAGATTATGTTTTAATCCATCAACTAGTAACACATCATCAATGGAAAAACTTGATTTGTTACCTATGGTTCCCTTGCCAATGATTTTGCCTTTGTTGTTGTCTCTGAAGGTGACATAGCCTTCGTCCATGCTAGTGAGCTTGGTGAATTGGGATGGATCTCCGGTCATATGCCTTGAGCATCCATTATCAAGATACCATCTCTTGCTCCTAGCATGTGATGGTGTATGTTTCTACAAGAAGGAATTATTTTTAGGTACCCATTTGCTTTTGGGTGCCTCAAAAACTAATCTAACTTGTTTATCATGTTGCATAGACTTGATTATGGTCCCTTTAGGAACCCAAATCAATTTGTTAGGACTAATTTTCTTGAATGGACATTGGTAAGTTATATGTCCATATTTGCAACAAAAGTTGCAATTGCTTTGGTGTTGAACATATAAGATAGGACCTTTAATGAAGGTGGTTGGATTTTGGTGAGTACTTCTCACAAATCCGATTCCACTCCTTTTAGGAACGTGACCCTTATTTATAAGGATCATGTTTAAGGACTTGCTACCGACCTCGAATTTCTTCAAGGTGTCCTTAAGTGCTAAGTTCTCATTTTGGAGAGTTTCTAAATCATGGCATTTAGCACATGGAGCTAGACTATCATGATATTCAGTTTTTAATTTATCAAAAGCACACGTAAGACTATCATGCTCCTTTTTTATCAATTTGTATTTTCTACTAATTGTCTTACATTCATCAAATAACTCATGAAAGGCATTTAATAAATCATGATATGGTAAATCTGCATTAATTAAATCTGTTACCTCTTCTTCGAAGGCCATTAGGGCGTAGTGAGCAACTTGCTCGGTGTTGGACTCCTCTTCTTCGGATGTGCTTGAATCATCCCATGTTGCCTTGAGCGCCTTCTTCTTTGGTGTTCTCTTTTTGGCTTGAGGGCAATCGTTCTTGTAGTGTCCCAGTTTTTTGCATTCATAGCAAATCACTTAGTCCTTCTTTTGTTCAAATTTGTTTTTTGTATTATTTTTAAATTTGTTCTTCCTTAAATATTTTTTGAATTTTTGAGTCAAAAGTGCAATGTCATTGTCACTGTCCTCATCACTTGATGTTCCTTTCAAGTGGTCTTCTTGTGATTTGAGTGCCATATCCTTCCTGTTCTTTGGAAGGGGGTTTTCAAGCTCGTCATCAGCTTGACATGTCATTTCTAGGTCATTAGAGACCCAATGAGTTCTTCAAGAGGGAATGTTTTAAGGTCTTTGGCCTCTTGAATGGCCATAACTTTTGGATCCCAACTTTTAGGGAGGGATCTTAAGATTTTAGTTACTAGTTCAAAGTTAGTAAAATCTTTACCAAGAGCTTTGAGTCCATTGATGACATCCGTAAATCGGGTGTACATGTCTCCGATGGACTCACTTGGTTTCATTCGGAAAAGTTCGTAAGAGTGCACAAGAATGTTGATTTTGGACTCTTTCACTCGGCTAGTGCCTTCATAAGTGACCTCAAGAGTTCTCCAAATATCAAAAGCCAAATCACAAATTGAAACATGATTAAATTCATTTTTGTCTAGTGCACAAAACAAGGCATTCATAGCCTTTGCAATTAAAGCAAAAACTTTCTTCTCCGATTCATTCCATTCGCTCATCGGAAGAGAAGATTTTTGAAATCCGTTTTCAACAATAGTCCAAAGCTCGAAATCCATAGAAATGAGGAAGATCCTCATCCGAGTCTTCCAATACGTGTAATCCGACCCATTAAACATAGGTGGACGTGTGATAGAATGACCCTCTTGCATGCTGGAGTAAGCCATCTCTCTTGGGTATTAAACCAAATATGAGAGATAACCTTGCTCTGATACCAATTGTTAGGATCGGAGCGACACTAAGAGGGGGGGGTGAATTAGTGCAGCGGATTAAAACTTAGGTTTTAGAAAATCTTTCGTATGATAAAAATAATGTTTCGTATGAAATCGTCTTAATTGCGTTGAAAGCGTTCGTAATAAGATAAGGGCAGTGAACTTAGCAAAGTAAAGGTTTGCAGAAAGATAAATGTAGTAATGAAATGCAAACCAGAGATCACGCCGATTTTAGAGTGGTTCGGTCAAATGACCTACTCCACTTGCGAGGCCCCTCTTCGATGAGGCTCCCACCTTCCACTAGCAACTCTCTTGAAATGGAAGGGCAAATACCCCTCTTACAACTCTTTACAAGCGGTTCACTCTCTTACAGATTTTCGAGAAGGAATGAGGTGAACACTAGCAAATTGAAAACTAGACTTTCTAAGACCTTTTCTAAGAGCTTTCTCTCAATCAATTGCTGTTCAAAAAGTTGTAATCTCAGCTGAGATTTGAGGGGTATATATAGGCCTCAAGAGGATTCAAATTTGGGCTCAAAAATTTGAATTCTCTTGGGGTTCCCTTGCTGGCGGTGCCACCGCCCAGCGCTCGGGTGCTGGACGGTGCAACCGCCCAGCCCAAGAGGTGTCACCGCCCAGCTCTCGGGTGCTGGGCGGTGCCACCACCCAGCAAGGCGGTGCCACCGCCTGGCTCTCCGGTTCGCTGGTTTAGCTTAATCTTAGCCTAAACCAAATCTGACTTTAGGCCCAGTTGGCCCCTAACCAGGATATAGGATTATCTCTTAATCCTAATTCTAATTACAAGTGAACTACATAACCAAAACACATCCTAAGCAAGTTTTCAACCGCGAATGTCGAGTCTTTTTCCGGCGAGCTTTCCGACGAACTTTCTTCCGACGGGCTCCCAGCAAGCTCCCGAACTTGTGATGACTTTAATGAGTAGCCGAGCCTTCTCGGTGATCTCCGTGAACCTCCAACGATCTTTTCGGCGAACTTTCAAAAATTCCGACAGGTTCCCGATTTCTTCTCGGTTGGTTCTGGCAGCATGCATCTCCGACGATTCTTCGGACTCTTAAACGTCCATCGAACTTGACTCCGGTATTCTTGCTTTGTGTTTTCTGGTTATCGTAGTTAATCCTACATACTTAACTCAATAATATGGATTAGATCAAATAACCCATCAATTGATTTATCATCAAAATCCGAGATTCAACAGGTACTACCGCTTGAGAGACTATGTCTGGGTGGTACCATATTAGAACCCTTGCAGATTCTAAACTTGGGGTTGATCTCTTTAGAGGATCGGCCTCCTTGGAACTCTATAGGGGTTTCTCCCTCCAAGTTGCTGCTCAAAGGCTGCAGAGAAGATTTATTTATTGCTTATGAAAAGAGGAGGAATACATGACTATTTATAGGGCTTCTAAACCCTAACTTCTAATATGACTCCTACTCAAGACTCCTACTTCTAACCAACTCCTAATATGACTCCTACTCAAGACTCCTATTCCTTTACAACTCCTTATTCTTCTCGAAGAAACAACCTCCTAACCCTAGCCGGCCTCTTCACCTCTTTAATAGGGGTCAGCTTAGGTAGGTTTTACATGAATATCCCTCTCAATTAGGACTCTCCAAGCTAGAGTCCTAACATACCCGCCCTCTTCAAATCAACCATGTCCTCGAGGCTGATGATTCATGAATTCTAGGAATTTGATCTTCAAGTCATCATAGTTCTCTCAAGTGGTATCTTCTATTGGTAGGTTCGGCCACTGTATTAGCACTTCATTAGTGGGTCATCGTTATGGAGTCACGATCTGTCGATCAATAATGGCACTTGGTTGGGTCTGGAGTTCTCCTTTGGTAGTCTTATTTGGTGGGTGGCTTTGGGCTGTCTCCAAGCACCTACTTTCGTCTGGCCATCAGTTTGTGGGTGATATATCATACTCCTTTTAAATTTACTACCCTGCATATGGAATAACTTTGTCCAAAATCTGCTTGTGAAGATGCAAGTAGAATTTGTCACAAGCATAATGCATCCCTTATAGTGTAATTCTTTTGAGTCCCAATTGTAATGAGTCACGGAGCTTGGTGCTTCCTTCAATTTTTTTATAATCTTATTAGTCTCTAAATCTTCCTTCCATTCTATCTTAATATCCTCAAGGAAGTCGCTGGTCGAAAGTGAAATGATCGAAACCTCAGCTTGCTCGGGTTGCTACGAAAGCGCATCTGCAAGAACATTCTCTTTCCCCTTTTTGTAAGTTATTTTATAATCAAATCTAAGAAGTTTTGTTACCCATTTTTGCTGCTCAGGGGATGATATCTTTCGCTCCAAAAAGTACTTGAGGCTTTTATGGTCGGTTTTAATTTGAAATCGTCGACCAATCAAGTAGGGTCTCCACCTCATTGCTACGCGCACAATGGTGAGCATCTCCTTATCATATATTGACTTATTTTGATGGGAGGGAGATAATGCCTTGCTAGTATATATGAGTGGTCGACCATCTTGCATGAGAATGGCTCCAATTCTTACTCCAGAAGCGTTGGCCTCAATAACGAAGGGTTGATTGAAATCTGGTAGTATTAGCACCGGCGTCGTCATCATGGTTACCTTAAGTTTGTCAAAGGCAACGGAGGCTCTGTCCAACCATTGGAAGATATCTTTTTCCAGTAAGGAAGTAAGTGGTGCACTTATCTTTCCATAGTTTTTCATGAACTTGCGGTAGTGGCCTATTAAACCCACAAAGCCATGTAGCAATTTTATGTTTCTCAGGGTCGGCCAGTTTTGCATTGCTCCAATTTTGAAGGGGTCCATTGCCGCACCTTCCTCTGATATGATATGCCCAAGATATTCCACCTTCTGTTGAAGAAAGCAAAAATTCATAGTGGTTGTTGTGTGTTCAAAAGGTGGTTTTCGGTATGTCTTCGTCGCACACTCGTATTTGATAATACCCGGATCAAAGGTCCAGCTTTGTGAAGATTTATGCTCCCTTTCATCTAGAAATTCATCTTCTATTGGAATAAGGTATTTGTCCTTGATGGTTATGCCATTGAGAGCTCAATAATCAATGCATATTCGCTATGTTCTGTCCTTCTTGCGTATAAGTAGCACCGGTGAAGAGTAGAGGTTGCAACTTAGCCGAATAACTCCTATTTCGAGCATCTCTTTTACAATCCTTTCTATTTTATCCTTCTAGAGATGTAGATACTGATATGGCTGAGTATTTGCTGGAGGTTTGCTTGAAAGAATCATTATATAATGATCATGCCGACGGGTAAGAGATAGGTTAAGCGGTTCGTCAAATATATCTGAAAATTCAGCAAGCGAAGGAAGTAGGTTTGGATCTTCAAATTCTATTGGCTCTCCCTTAGTTTGCTGCTCAAGTTGTACCAAAAGGCTACTGCATGCTTTATGCAAAACCTACTTCATTTGTTATGTGCAAATCATCGTTACGTCGCCCCCACGTTTCCCATTCAGTATCACCTGTTTCTCCTTACTATAAAATTTCATAATTAGTTGCATAAAATTCAAAGAAATATCACCTAATATTGTCAACCATTTAATTTTGAGTATGGCCTTATGATCATCAAGAGGGAGAAGGAAGAAATATGTAATTATCTCTTGGTAAGGCCTCATGATCAGCAACAGTTTCACTTGAGGGCACCTACGATCATACTTCAAATTCCATCCATCGATGACCTTAACGTCAAACCTGCTGCAATTCTTGATAGGTAAAGCCATTTGGACAGCAATCTTACTATTTAGAAAGTTATTAGTACTGCCCGTGTCGATGAGAACAGTGATCGGTTGTTGTTTGAGAAGGCCTCCAACTTTCATCATTTGTGGGTTTGAGTAGTCGGCTAGTGCATGTATCGTAACTTCGATCGGTTGTGGCTCTTCTTTTGCATCTTCTTCTTCACATTCAAGGCTCTCTACTAAATGTTCAATGACCTCTTCTTCTATTGGTTCAATCATAAGAAGTCTCCCTTTACTATAGCAATGCTCATGGCTCCACGGCTTGTCACAATGCCAACATAACCCCTTCGCATATCGCTCCCGAAGCTCTTCTCTTGTTAACCTCTTTGGTGTAGGAACTTGGTTGACAATAGGGGGGGCTGAGGGCTTCAATATTACTAGTTGAGGAGCGACCCTAGTCCTCCGAGCTTCATGGTTCAATTGCTCCTCTTGATGTCGTGCGAAAGAGATAGCTGCCATAAGCGTATAAGGTTGTCGCGCTTTAACTTCTCCTCGGATCTCCGGCTTCAAGCCCCCAATGAAGGTCCTCAATAGCTATTTTTGAGACCAATCACAAGTTTGATTAGATAACCTTTCAAACCTTGTTTGGTACTCCTGAATGGTGGGGGTTTGTCGGATCTTTGCTAGTTGTCCGTCAATATTCTCATAATCAATTGGTCTGAAGCGGATCAGTAATCCTTCTTTGAATTGTCACCATGAAAGGACTCCATAAGTATGTTCAAACTAGTCAAACCACTGTATAGCATCCCCTTCAAGATGTATAGCTGTAATTTTCACCATAGATGCATCCGCGGTTTTGTGGTACCGAAAATATCGCTCCGCGCGCGAGATCCAACCAATCGGGTCTCCTTCTTCCCATCTAGGGAAGTCCACTCTCATGCATGGATAATTGGGGTCAGTCATAGAGCTTTCCCTCTCATGGAAGTTTTGTCTTCGGGCTTGGTGCGATTGGGCAAAGCTCTCTCCTTGATGTGATTTCTTCGGGCTTAGTGGTCGGCCCAATCTGAGTTCAGTAAAGAGCGTCCGAATTTTATCCTCCATTCTCACCTCGAAGGCTTTAAATTTAGCATTGATTACATCCTCAGATGCCATAGTATATGCTGCCAAATCTGTGATGTTAAGATCTCTCTTTTGTTGTCGGGTTAAAGGCATGTATTGGTTGAGAGAGGTGATTGTCGAAAGGGTTGGTGGATTGGTGGGCATAGGCTACAGTTTAGGCTTATTTTGTGGCTAGTTTGGCTGTAGTTTGATGGTGTGGTTTAGTGAAGTTTTAGGGCTGTGGATGAATTTTGGATCTGTGGTAGATGGTAGCAAAGGTTTGATAGAAATCAATGGAAATTGCAGCAAGTATGTGCTGTCTTGTAAGAGTAGAATTGTCGTCGAAGAAACAATGGTTTCTAGACGTAATTTCCACCAAAAACTTGAGAGAATTGAGGAGGGAATTGATAGCAAAATCACAGTTTATATGACAGCAAGGATGTCTAATTTAATCAAGAAAATGTTGGCAGTATAACAACAAGAAAATTAGTGCAAGTTGTGATTGCAGAATTCTCGTCGAAAAATTTCAGCGATTTATGACAAAAATTTGCAGCAACACAAAATCATTTTTAAAAATGAATTCCTTAATAGATAAATCTTAGATGAAATCCAAGATAATCTATAAAGTGTATAAGAAATTTCATTCAAAAAAATTACAAATAGATGGGTTAAGGCAACAATATGCGGTTGAAATTTTCTATAGCACAGATTATAAAGTATAGCAGATTGGACGTAAAAGATCAGTGATTTATATTAAGAATTTTTTAATGAAGCCAAAGGAAAATCTACTGTTAGGAAGTGTCAAAGATATCATAAAAATTTCGTAGAGATTTGGATAGAAATAACATAGTATCAAGATCAAACAAACAGTGCTATGCGGTTGAAATTTTACAGTGCAGATTTTCAAGTATAGCAGATTAGACGTAAAATATCAATGGTTTATATTGAGAATTTTTTGACAACATGGAAGAAAATATGCTGTTAGGAAATGTCAAAGATGTCATAAAAATTTTGTAGAGATTTAAATAGAAAAAACACAGTAGCAAGATCAAACAGACAATGCTATACGGTTGGAATTCTGCAATGTATCTTTCGTCGTAGAGATGAAAACTTTATGATAAAAAGTTTATGCAGCAATATAGGAATAATTTTTTTTGGGATTTTTAAATAAGGATAACTAAATTGCAGCAGCAGTAAGGTAGAAAACCAGAACCTGTTGCAATTTACGGAGAGATCAAAGGATGATCTGTGGTGGTGGAGATGACGGCGAAATTTGATAACGATCTCTTAAGCAATTGTGGAAATTTCATTGGGTGGTTGTGGAGGGTTGATGGATGGTTGTGGAAGGGCAGCGAGATGCCAAGAATGCTGCTCTAATACCAGGTGTTAGAACCCTTGCAAATTCTAAACTTGGGGTTGATCTCTTTAGGGGAACGGCCTCCTTGGTACTCTATAGGGGTTTCTTCCTCCAAGTTGCTGCTCAAAAGCTACAGAAAAGAGAAGGAATATATGACTATTTATAGGGCTTCTAAACCCTAACTCCTAATAGGACTCCTACTCAAGACTCCTACTTCTAACCAACTCCTAATAGGACTCATACTCAAGACTCATATTCCTTTACAACTCATTATTCTTCTCTAAGAAACAACCTCCTAACCCTAGCCGGCCTCTTCACCTCTTTAATAGGGGTCGGCTTAGGTAGGTTTTACATGAATATCTCTCTCAATTAGGACTCTCCAAGCTAGAGTCCTAACATACTACCGTTTGACACCCTGCCATTGAGTGGTACCACCGCTTGACACCGTCTTGGAGACTGTGCCACCGACGGTTCCATCTGTTGGGTCACTGTTTGGGCCTTTCACTTCACCCAACATAGTCCAAACTTGGGCCCAATTGGCCCTTAATTGAGTTGGCCCAATTTTAACCCAATTACACCGAAAACCTACTTCGATCTAGATAATTATTATAAACCGAGATCAAATGTTGTCTGACATGTCATTAGTTTATCGACGCCTCATCCGATTCTTCGACGTATTGTCCTCTCTATAGCCTATTGCCCAATTGACCAATTGATCTCCGCAACTCCAATTTTCTTGGTGCAATTTACGCTCTTCTTGGCCCAATGCCTGAACCTATTACCTAAAGTCTTTTGTCGATATGTCGATTGATCCTCCGGTTTAACGTCCAATCTTCTAACATGTTCCATTCTAGCCCAACATGATTCTTCCTACTTTAATTATCTCTCCCTAATCGAAGCTTCCTATGACACTCAAAATACAGATCATATCATAAACACTATCAATTGGTTTCATCATCAAAATCCAAGATTCAACAATAGAAATACAATTGAAATACATAAGATCATATAATGGTGGTGAGTATACAGGATTGTTTAATGATTATTGCAAGTCACATGGCATCCAACATGAGATGATAGTTCCTAGTACACCTCAACATAATGCTATTGTAGAGAGGATGAACCGCACCATCATAGAAAATATCATATGTATGCTTTCACAGGCCAAGCTAGATGGTGATGTTGTAGAGCATATATGGTTAGGAAAAGATATTTCCTATAGGTATTTGAGAGTGTTTAGTTATCGTGCATTTGCGCACATTCCAAACAATAAGAGATCCAAGTTGGATGGTAAGACAAAAGAATATATTTTTCTTAGCTACTCATATAATCAGTTTGGTTATAGGCTTTTGGATCCAGAAAAATAGAAGGTATTTAGAAGCAGAGATATAGTCTTCTTTGAGGATCAAACCCTTAAGGATTTAAAAAAGAAGGCACCAGCCAAGACTTCTGCAAAAGGATTAGCATATTGTGACTCAGTTATTCCTCCAATACATCAGGGTAATGGGGGAGATATGCAGGAAGATAATGTACAGCCTGATGTTGATCTACCTGTTAAATCTCAGATTTTGATGATGAAACCAATTGATAGTGTTGATGACTTGATCTGCATTTTGAGTGATGTTGGAAGCTTCGATCAGGGAGAGACAATTAAAGTAACAAGAATCATGTTGGGCCGAAGTGGAACATGTCAGAAGATTGAACATCGAGCCGGAGGAACGGTCGACATATCGGCGGAAGGCTTCGGGCCATGAATTCGGGCATCAAGCTAAGAAGAGTAGAAATTACGTCAAGAAATCATAGTTACAGAGTTCAACTAGCCGATTGGGCAATAGGTTGTAAGAGAGAACGATGCGTCGAAGAATCGTATGAGGCGTCGATAAATCAATGACATGTCGAACAATATTTGATTAGCTTTGTAATAATTATTTGCTTTGTAATAATTATCTAGATCGAATTAGGTTTTACAGATAATTGGGTTGGAATTGGGCTAACTCAATTAAGGGTCAATTGGACCCAAGTTTAAGTTGTGTTAGGCCAAGTGAAAGGCCTAAACAGTGACCCAACAGTTGAAACTATCGTGGCATGGTCTTCGAGACTATGTCAGACGGTGGTACTATCAGTCTCGGGGATGGTACCACCCAAACATAGTCTTTAAGATATTTTCAAGCAGTGGCACCACCCAGTAGCAAGGTGTCAAGCGGTGGTACCGCCCAATGTCAGTGTTGTAAGCAATGGTACCGCCAAGAGCCCAAAAATTGAGGATGAGACTCTTTTAGGCTCCAAGTTTGAATCCACTTAAGGCCTATAAATACCCCTCTCATCCCTAGTTAACACACATAAGAATTGAGAGCAAAAAAAAAAAAAGTAGAAAAATGTTGTTGTAATCTTGTGAGAACTCCTCTAAAAGCTTTAAGTATTAGTATAGTTTAAGAGAGGAGTAAGGGGGTTGTAAAGGTTCTCTCCTGAACCTGTCAAAAGGAGAATCAAGTTGTAAGGGCAGTTGATCTTCTCCCATTAAAGGAAGATCCATAGTGAAAGCTAGTGGCCTCCACGGAGGAGGAATCAAAAGTAGATATAGGTCATAGCAATCGAACCACTATAAATCGATTTCATTTCTTTTTGAGTAATTAATTTTACTGCAAATTGTTTTACCTTCTTATTGCTTTCAATATGCTCCCTTATGTTTTCAAGTTAATATCTTTTCGAAATGGGTTTAATCGAAATGATAGTTTTTAAAACTGACGTTTTTATCTACTACACTAATTTACACCCCCCCTCTTAGTGCCGACTCATTCCTAACACTACCTATAGGACATTTTGAGCAAGAAGAAGTTGGGGAGCAACTTCCCATAGAACCTCAATTAAGAAGATCTTCTAGACAATGTCAACCTTCCAAAAGATTCTCTACATATAAGTTTGTGATGCTTACTATTACAGATGAACCAGAGAGTTACCAAGAAGTAGTTGAAAGTGAGCAGAAAAAGAAGTGGTTAGTTGCTATGCAAGAAGAGATGGATGCTCTTCAGAAGAACCACATTTATGATTTGGTGCAACTACCAAAGGGAATAAAGGACTTGAAGAATAAGTGGGTTTTTAGGTTGAATACTCAAGAATATTGTTCTCAACTAAAGTACAAAGCTAGATTAGTTGTGAAAGGCTTTGGTCAAAAGAAAGGTATTGACTTTGAAAGGATTTTTTCTCCTATTGTTAAAATGTCTTCTATTCGTGTTGCTCTTGTTATTGCTACTAGCTAAGACTTAGAGGTTGAGCAGTTAGATATGAAAACAGCTTTCGTTCATGGTGATTTAAAGGAGAAAATTTATATTGAGCAACCAGAAGGCTTCAAAGTCAAAGGTAATGAGAACTTTGTCCACAAGTTGAGAAAGAGCTTGTTTATGCTGAAGCAAGCTCAAAGACAAAAAGTTTGATTCATTTATGATTGAAAATGAATACAAAAGAACAACTTCATATCATTATATGTACATTAAATGGTTTGGTGAGGATTTTATTATTTTCTTACTTTATGTTGATGACATGCTTATTCTTAAGAAAGATATATCTACAATTGACAGGTTGAAGAAGGAACTGAGTGAGTCTTTTTTTATGAAGGACATAGGGCTAACAAAGCAAATTCTAGGTATATAGATTTTCTATGATAGAAAAAACAAAAAGATTTAGTTGTCATAGGAGAAATACATCAAGAAGATATTGGAAAGGTTCAACATAAGCAATGCAAAGCTAGTTAGTTCTCCTCTTGCACGTCACTTCAAATTGTGCTCAGACAAAGTCCGTCAAATGATGAGGAGAAGGAGAAAATACAAAAGGTTCCTTATGCTTTAGTAGTTGGAAGTTTAATGTATGCAATGGTATGTACGAGGCCAAACATCACATATGCAGTGGGGTATTACTAGTAGATTTCTTGCAAATCTAGGCAAAGAGCACTAAGTAGTAGTGAAGTGGATCTTTATATATCTCAGATGGAGCTCTAAGTTTTATTTAAACTTTGAAGGTAAATCACCTGTGTTGACAGGTTATACAAATGTAGATATGGCAAGAGATAAAGATACAAGGAAATCCATATCATATTTTATACTTATTTTTGCAAGAGAATCTATGTCATAGCAATCTAGATTGCAAAGGTGTATTGCTCTCTCCACCACATAGGTAGAATATATTGCTACTATAGAGGTATGCAAAGAAATATTATTGATAAAAGAATTCTTACAAGAATTTAGACTAAAACAGGAAAACTATAGTGAATTATCATAGCTAGAGTGTCATCCATTTGTGGAAGAACCTAATTTTTCATTTTAAGTCAAAGAATTTAGATATCAGATACCATTGGATTCGAAATGTACTTGAAGAGAAGTAGTTGTAGCTTCAGAAAATTCATTTGAATGATAATGGAGCAGACATGTTGACAAAGACCTTACTAAAAGAAAGGCAGGAGATATGTGGACATCTGGTCGACATGGCTTCATATTGATGAGTCATGGGACAACCTTTCTCATGGGATGAAGGGAGAGGTTGTTAGGCTAACAACCCACAAGTTCAACCCATAGTGGACTTTAATAGCCTATAGCCCACCTCCCTTTCAACAAAATACCATAGATTTAATAAGAGCGATGAGGTGGTTGTGAAAAAAAAAATTACAGCAATAAGGCAGAAAATTGTAGTAGCAACTTGATTCAAAAAAAGGAGAAAATGATAAAAAAAATAAGAGAAGGAAAGGGTAGATGACAAATACAACAAAGAGAGACGGTTCTCAATTATCCAATAGTGTTCTCACCTCAAGTTAGATCAAATCTATAGTAGATTCTATTGAATCTCGGATTTTGATGATGAAGTCAATTGTCATTTGTTGTCTAATCTATGTGATGAGATAATGTGCAGGATTAACTACGATGAAAGTTAGACAAGCAGTACGAGTTGCGCTGGAGTCAAGTCAATGATCACGTTGGGAGTTTGAGAGTTCGACGGAAGTTCGGACAGTCGTCGGAGGTTCTGCGGAAACAGATCCGAGAAGTCCAGGAGCTTGCCAAGCAAAGCTCGTCGGAACTCGCCAAGTGGATCGTCGCTAGTCCAGGAGTTTGCCGGAAGTCCGCAGGAGCATCACCGAGGGTTCATCGGATGATCGACGGAAGTTCGCCGGAAACTCGTCGGAAGAAGCGATTGACGCACCGAAGCAAAACTGCAGAGATTGTCATAGAATTAATCGTAGTTAGCACGTTGATTAAGTTGGAAATGGGTGGTGATCCCATTAGCTTAATCTTGGGGCAATTGGGCCCCTGAAAAATCGAAATTGGGCCGAATGGAGCTACCCATTCGGACCCTGATTGCACCAGGAGGTGCAACCGCCCAAGCCAAGAGGTAGCATTGCCTGGGCTAAGTCTCCCAGGGAGACTGGGTGGTGCAACCGCCCCAGCCAGGAGGTGGCACCACCGGGGCTCAGTCTCCGAGCGAGACTGGGCGGTGCAACCTGCCTTGATAGAGAGGTAGCCCCGCTTGAGCTCGGTCTTCGAGCTTTGGCAGGAGGTGCAACCACCTCAGTCAGGAGGTGGCACCACCTGGGGCTCAGTCTCCAAGCCAGACATAGGCGGTGCAACCGCCCCTAACAGAGTGGTGCAACCGCCTGGGCTCAGTCTTCGAGCTCTGCCAAGCGGTGCAACCGCTCCAATCAGGAGGTGCAACCGCCTGATCCCGGAATTCCGGGATTTGATCATTTTGAGCTCCAAATTTGAACTGGGTTGGGGCCTATAAATACCCCACCCATTCAGCATAGAAAGAAAATAGACCTACACCGAAATCTTGATCTTTTCTGTGATTCTTAGAGCTCAAAATTGTTGTAAAGGCCAAAAGTTCTCCTCTTTATGTTCTCCAAGTTTTGAGTTGTAAAGAGAGGAGAGAAAAGTTCTGTAAGGGTTGTCTCCTGAGCCTGTCAAAAGGAGAGAAACTGTAAAAGGGCAGTTGGCCTTCGCCTATTGAAGGAAGGCCTCTAGTTGACGTCGGTGACCTTGTCGGTGGAGGAAGCCAAAAGTGGAGTAGGTCAAGACTGACCGAACCACTCTAAATCTCGGTTTGCATTTACTTTGAGCACTTTATCATTACTGCAAACCTCCTAAATAGCTACTACCTTCTGCGCTTTTACAAACGAGTTTCTAAGTTCAGATCTTTCCGAATCTGCATTTAGACGTAAATCGGCGTTTTCGTATGATCATTACATTGCAGTTTACGTTTTGACTCCATTTATAACTGCAAACTGCCTTCTGCGGATTTACAAAACATATCTCTAAGTTCATATCTTTCCGAATCTGTGTTTAGACGTAAATCGGCGTTTTCGTACGATCATTACACTACAGTTTATGTTTACATTTTGATTCCAATTATAACTGGAAACTGCTTTCTATGCATTTACAAAACATATCTCAAAGTTCAGTATCTTGAAAGTTGACGTTTAGACGTAAATCATTTTTATCGTACGAACATCACATTTCAGTTTGCGCTTGCATTCTGATTTTTATCATAAACTGCAAACTATCTTTGTAGATTCACTCTAACGTCATCCCACTCAATCTTAAGCTAAAGTAGTCCAAGAATCTGATTTTACATCGAAATCATCTTTGTCGCAGCTTTCGATTTTAATCGCAGAAACTTTTCCGCTGCACTAATTCACCCCCCCCCCCCCTCTTAGTGCTCTTGATCCTAACAATTGGTATAAGAGCAAGGTTAACTCTCTAACGGATTAAAACCCAAGAGAGATGGCATATGCCGGAAACCAAGAGGGGCATTCTATTACACGTCCACCCATGTTCAGTGGGACGGACTACACCTACTGGAAGACTCGAATGAGGATCTTTGTTATTTCTATGGATTTTGAACTATGGAATCTTGTCGAAAATGGATTTTGGAAGTCTTCTCTTCCAATGATCGATTGGAATGAATTGGAGAAGAAGGCTTTCACTCTTAATGCAAAGGCTATGAATGCCTTATTTTGTGCGCTTGATAAAAAATGAGTTTAACCGTGTTTCAACTTGTGAAACCGCATTTGATATTTAGCACACACTCGAAGTGACTCACGAAGGCACAAGTAGAGTGAAAGAGTCAAAAATCAATCTACTGTTACATTCTTTCGAACTTTTTCGGATGAAACCGAGTGAAACCATTGGCGACATGTTTACCCGGTTCACAGATGTCGTCAACGGTCTAACAAGACTCAGGAAAAGCTTTTCGGATTTTGAGTTCGTAAATAAGATACTAAGATCCCTTCCTAAGAGTTGGGATCCTAAAGTCACTGCTATTCAAGAGGCAAAAGATCTGCGCAACTTCCCTCTTGAAGAACTAATCGGGTCATTAATGACCTACGAAATAACTTGTAAAGCTCATGAAGAGCAAGAAGACATCCTTCCAAAGAACAGGAAGGATATGACACTTAAAACTTCAGAATGCCACTTGAGAGAAAACTCAAGTGATGAGGACTATGATGATGACTTTGCACTTCTAACAAGAAAATTTAAAAAATTCTTTAAAAGAAACAAGTTTAAGAATGACGTAAAAAACAAACTTAAACCCAAGAAGGACCAAATTATTTGCTATGAATATAAAAAGCCGGGACACTACAAGAGTGATTGTCCCCAAGTCAAAAGGAGAACATCAAAGAAGAAGACGCTTCAAGCAACTTGGGATGACTCGAGCGCATCCGAAGAAGAGGAGTCCAACACCGAGCAAGTTGCTCATTACGCCTTAATGGCCATCGGAGATGAGGTAACAAATTTAATAGATGCAGATTTATCATTTGATGAATTATTAAATACTTTCCATGAATTATTTGATGAATATAAGGCTATTAGTAGAAAGTACAAATTGCTAAAAAAGGAGCATGATAGTCTTATTTGTAATTTCGATAAGTTAGAAGCTAAACATCATGATAGTTTAAGCTCATGCATAAAATGCCATGATCTAGAAACTCTCCAAAAGGAAAACATGCTACTTAAGGACACCTTGAAGAAATTCGAGGTTGGTAGCAAGTCATTAAACATGATCCTTACAAATAAGGGTCACGTTCCCAAAAGAAGTGGAATTGGATTCGTGAGAAGTCCTCACCAAAATCCATCCACCTTAATAAAAGGCTCCATCTTACATGTTCGATATCAAAACAAATGCAACTTTTGTTGCAAAGTTGGACACAAGACACATTTTTGTCCATTCAAGAAAATTAGTCCAAACAAATTGATTTGGGTCCCTAAAGGAACCATGATAAATTCTATGCAACATGATAGACAATGTAGATCTATTTGTGAGGCACCCAAAAGTAAATGGGTACCTAAAAATCATCCCTTCCTGTAAAAACATAAAATTTCGAGCTGGAGTAAGAAATGATATTCTACTCCTTGATTCTCGATAGTCATGACCCAAGATCCAAAAAGGAACTCGCAATGCTCTCTAGCTTAAATAACAGGTGGAAATTATAAAATCACAAATGCGATTTAGATACAACCTTGATTTTTTTTTTTTTGAATTAAAAATGTATGATTCCCAAATTCACATATCCTTTGATTTTCGAACCCGTCAATTTCATCCGAATCCAAGTCTGTATCATGAAGTATGTCATGAACTTGAAAGGGTTACCAACTTGAACAATCTATCACAAACATGTGTACAATATTGGGAGTATGCACGTTAAAAGATCTATCTTGATCATACAAGAGTCTTTGCCTTAAAATAAAAACTCATATGTAATTATGTAAGTAAAGTTAATTGCTATGAATGAAAACTCTTCTCAAGACAAAAAAACTCCCATATCAAATCATGCTAATCAGAACAAAGTGCTCACTGCCTGCAGGCGGTGGCACCTCCCCAGCTAGCGGTGGCACCTCCAGCTATCACGAGTTGCCAGCGGTTACACCGCTCTAGCCAGAGGTGCAACCGCCCACAACTCTGCCCTTTTTAACCCGAGCTAGGGCCGGCGGTGAAACCGATCCCAACTCACTCCCTTCCCTCCTCTACTCTTCCAAGCCTCCTCCATCCCCATTTCACCCCGTGTAGCATCCCAAATACCCCTCATTTCGGAGCAAAACATCAACAATCCTTCCCTCTCTTGAAGATTTCACTAAGGTACTCTCTAAGAAACCCTTAAACTCTTTCATTTACTCTTGCTTATCATTATCCCTCTAAATAGCAGTAGTTATGGGATCTAGAAGATCCTCAAGGGACAAGGGAAAGAGGAGATTAGTAGAAGACTTTGATCTCACCCTTTTTGATTCGAAAAACCATGCTGAAAAATTTTCCTCTTTCGAACTTAGGAGTGTCAATAAGGGAAAATACGTAGATCTGAATGAACTAAGAGACTTAGAGACTATCCATTGGTTTGCAAACCTAGATCTACTTCCAATCTTGTAAATTAACGAACCCATATATCCAAGACTCGTTAGATTGTTTTACAATAACATACAAATAGATGATGAAGAAAGAATGTCCACCTATCTCTTAGGACAACACATCTCAATCACGGATAGATTCATTTGTGATATGATAGGCATTCCCATGAAAAGCATAGGACTTTACTTTAGAGGATCATGGGATGATGAAACTATTGGAACATCCTATATTGAAGCCTTAGGAACAATCTTTGCCAATCCCAACTTAGCATTTGTTCCTAAAAGTTGTGAACATCTACTGCCTTTAAACACTAAGATACTTCATCATATCCTAACTAGCATAATTCTTCCTAAACAAGACAATCATGATGAAGTGAGTCAATTAGAATTGAGAACTATGTATTTGATCATGAAAGGACATGACATCTGTCTTGGTTATCTTATCCAACAAAACATGTTAGAACTATCTAAGAAAGATATGATGCTCCCATATGGCGGTATAATCACTAGAATAATGAAAGCTTACGATATTTTAATACCACCGGAAGAAGAAGTAATAAAAGTAGATAGATTTAGCATAATAAACAAAAATCTACTTCACCGACTAAGATGTTATTATAGAAACAGTAACTGGGTTAGAATGCCAAGAAGAACTGATCCCCCTCAACCTGAACCTGAACCAGAAACACCAGTATTTAGGGGTACCCAATCTCCTCCGATCTGTCCCTTTGAGGAAACACATCCACTTGAGCAAACTCATACATCATCCGTCGAAGATATTGGGATTCGGATGGACCGATTTGAACAGAGACAAGAATGGATTGAACAACGACAAGATCAAATCCTATCTGAGCTACAACATATTCATAGTCAATTTGACTCCTTGTTTAGGCACTTTAATTTTCCACCTCATGAATGAGCTTGTATGAACATATGTTGTTGTTGTAAACTCCTTATGTTACTCACCATGATGTGCTTTGTCTTAATCCTTGATATGGTTGTAAACATCTATCGTGGTAAACATATGTCCTGTGCCTTATGGTAAATATATCTCGGATTTTTATGGTATCATTTTCTTTGGTATGTGATGTGTCCGAATAGATAATCTAGTTAAAACTTTTTTTTTTCGGACGTTATTGAATGATCAAATCACTTGATTACATAACATGTGTTAAAATATTTTGTCTTCATGATTATATTTGAAAATCAGTAGCATAATCTTGTCCGAATGCATTTCATTGTCCGAATGCTATAAATCAGATTTTCTTGGTATCAAAATATGATTCCTGCGTATGAAATTTTTCTGAAATAGATTTGATAAAATGATTCCTGCGTATGAATTTCATCTTGAAATATGGATGATTATAACAAAAAAGGGGGAAGAAGTATTCAAAGCAATCTATGTATAATGCCTTCCTCTATATGCTTGCTTATATTATTTTCCTGGTATCATAACTACCATGCTTTTTGTTGATGACAAAGGGGGAGAAATATATGAATTGATGCTATAAATGATTATGCCATGCTTGCATCACCGAGAAATATATGAATATATGAATTGATGCTATCTTTGTATCACCAAGAGATATATGAACAGATGCAATAATTTGCATTATGCCTTGAGTTTGCATTATGCCTTGAGTTGATACCTTACCATGTGAAGAAATGTAACACTTGCTAAGATATTTGAAATATGTACATCATGTAATGATATCAAAATCTTACTTCACAGCTTTACATGTTGATATCCAACTATATGATGAATTGTTACAATTACCATCATTCAAACTTGTTATATAAAATCTGATGATGGATGTCAAGCCTTGACATCATCTTCAGAGAGATGCATCATGACGGGAATCATGATGGGAGTATTGATAAGTTCAAATGATTTAACTTATCAATATGTCGCTTGAATTCTTAGGTCTTGAATTCAAGATTGACTTATCTCAATTATGGCTTATAGATAGGGGGAGTTAAGGTTAACTCCATTATCAATTGATTGTCGTCATCAAAAAGGGAGAGATTGTTGAATCTCGGATTTTGATGATGAAGTCAATTGTCATTTGTTGTCTAATCTATGTGTTGAGATAAGTGTGCAGGATTAACTACGATGAAAGTTAGACAAACAGCAGGAGTTGCGCCGGAGTCAAGTCAATGATCACGTTGGGAGTTCGAGAGTTCGATGGAAGTTCGGACAATCGTCGGAGGTTCTGCGGAAACAGATCCGAGAAGTCCAGGAGCTTGCCAAGCGAAGCTCATTGGAACTCGCCAAGTGGATCGTCGCAAGTCCAGGAGTTTGCCGAAAGTCCGTAGGAGCATCACCGATGGTTCATCGGATGATCGACGGAAGTTCGCCGGAAGCTCGCTGGAAGCTCGCCGGAAGAAGCGATTGACGCACCGAAACAAAGTTGCAGAAATTGTCTTAGAATTAAACGTAGTTAGCACATTGATTAAGTTGGAAATGGGAGGTGATCCCATTAGCTTAATCTTGGGGCAATTGGGCCCCTGAAAAACCGAAATTGGGCCGAATGGAGCTACCCATTCGGACCCTGATTGCACCAAGAGGTGCAACCACCCAAGCCAGGAGGTAGCACCGCTTGGGCTAAGTCTCCCAGGGAGACTGGGCGGTGCAACCGCCCCAGCCAGGAGGTGGCACCGGCTGGGCTCAGTCTCCGAGCGAGACTGGGCGGTGCAACCTCCCCTAACAGAGAGTTAGCACCGCTTGAGCTCGGTCTTCGAGCTCTAGCAGGAGGTGCAACCGCCTCAGTTAGGAGGTGGCACCGCCTGGGGCTCAGTCTCCGAGCCAGACTCAGGTGGTGCAACCGCCCCTAACAGAGAGGTGCAAGCGCCTGGGCTCAGTCTTCAAGCTCTGCCAAGCGGTGCAACCGCTTCAGTCAGGAGGTGCAACCACTTGATCCCGAAATTCCGGGATTTGATCATTTTGAGCTCCAAATTTGAACTGGGTTAGGGCCTATAAATACCCCACCTATTCAGCATAGAAAAAAAACAGACCTACACCGAAATCTTGATCTTTTCTGTGGTTCTTAGAGCTCAAAATTGTTGTAAAGGCCAAAAGTTCTCCTCTTTCTATTCTTCAAGTTTTGAGTTGTAAAGAGAGGAGAGAAAAGTTCTGTAAGGGTTGTCTCCTGAGCCTGTCAAAAGGAGAGAAACTATAAAAGGGCAGTTGGCCTTCGCCTATTGAAGGAAGGCCTCTAGTTGACGTTAGTGACCTCGTCGGTGGAGGAAGCCAAAAGTGGAGTAGGTCAAGACTGACCGAACCACTCTAAATCTCGGTTTGTATTTACTTTGAGCACTTTATCATTACTGCAAATCTCCTAAATAGCTACTGCCTTCTGCGCTTTTACGAACGAGTTTCTAAGTTCAGATCTTTCCGAATCTGCATTTAGACGTAAATCGGCGTTTTCGTACGATCATTACATTGCAGTTTACATTTACGTTTTGACTCCAATTATAACTGCAAACTGCCTTCTGCGGATTTACAAAACATATCTCTAAGTTCAGATCTTTCCGAATCTGTGTTTAGACATAAATCAGCATTTTCGTACGATCATTACACTACAGTTTACGTTTACGTTTTGATTCCAATTATAACTGCAAACTGCTTTCTGCGCATTTACAAAACATATCTCAAAGTTCAGTATCTTGAAAGTTGACGTTTAGATGTAAACCGATTTTATCGTACGAACATCACATTTCAGTTTGCGCTTGTATTCTGATTTTTATCATAAACTGCAAATTGTCTTTGTAGATTCACTCTAACGTCATCCCACTCAATCTAAAGCTAAAGTAGTCCAAGAATCTGATTTTACATTGAAATCATCTTTGTCGCAGCTTTCGATTTTAATCGCAGAAACTTTTCCGCTGCACTAATCCACCCCCCCCCCTCTTAGTGCTCTTGATCCTAACAGATTCTTGTTATGATTACTTAGGAAAAATTTTGATATTATGCATAGTGACATAATCTTTGTATCCCAATTATTCTCTTAAGATTATTGCTTGGGTTTTGGGCAAAAGACTTTGAGATTTATATATTCATTATTCTTATAGTGGATTATCTCTAGTTTGCCATGTGGTTTTTACCCTTCACGTTAGAGAGGTTTTTTACGTAAATCTTGGTGTTCCATTTGATTATGATTTTCATTTAATTTCGCTGCGTGTTATGGCCTACTGGTCTTTGTTCGTATACAAAGTTTGTTTCTCCTTTTATATCCCATGATTGATATAGTTTAAAAATATCACTCTTGGAGCGTGTTATCATTAGATGTCTGGAGGCTATGGAATTATGAGATTGTGTTATTAATATAGGCGGTGGAGAGTCACTAACACGGGCTAGGTTAGTTTGAGGTACTTCAGTATCACTGGGTGTCTAGAAGGAGGTCAAGACAATGGTTGTGTTTATGAATATATTGTCTCATCAATGGGAAAAACATGAGAAGAGGGAGTAGAGAAGGAATTGAGGGAATGGGTAGCTACTGAACTAGAGTAGTAGTAGAGTTTGGATCCTAAGGGGAAGAATTGGATGGTGTCATGGGAGGCTCATCTGACAGGATTGGAGTATACTCTAGTGATGAATGTTTATTGGAGTGACTTGTACAGTAAGAGACTCATGGTTTTGGAAAGGAAAGGTAGACTTATGAAAGCATTATGAAGTTAGACTCATGGTTTAGGGGTTATAACATCGAAAAGCATTATGCTCAAGGGAGTATCTTATGAAGACACAAGGTTTAGATCTTGATATTATCTTATGGGAGACATAAGGACGTAACTATGGATAATATAGACAACCAAATACTATTAGTTTCTGAAGGTTTGGAGGTTTGTGAAATTGTATTTCAAATAGGGACTGATATTGTAGGACTAGAGAAAGCATACAATTAATAAGGTAGACTATAGTTTGAAAGGCTGTTGACCAAAAGGTTGAGGTATGGAGTCCTAATGTAAAAGCGTGAGACCAGTTTCAATTATAAGTCGAAGTTTGTATTCAGTAGAGCCAACTAGTTAAGGAGTATGTGGGAGTGACTTGAGGTATTGTATACTACAAGTTGAGAGACAGGATGTCAAAGCTTAATATTTACCTCCACTATCAAAGGAAACTATTTTGATTATAAATTAAAAGTAGTTCTCGACCAACTTTCTAAAGCTGAAAAAAATTATGAAAACTTTAGATTTATGGTGAAGAGGATATAACCATATGCACTTAGTGAAATAATCTATAAAAATGACATAAAATCTGAATTTGTCAAAAGAAATAGTTGGGGCAATGCCCCAAACAATGGTATAAATAATTTTAAATAATTTAGAGTAGGATATGAAAGATGTACCAAAGGGCAGTCTATGACTTTTATTGCTAAGATAAGTATCATAATAAGTTATAATTCATGATCAGTAGATATGTCTCTGTAGCACTCCCCCGAGTCCACCTCCATTTTAACTGATGCTTGATTTAGGGTAGCTAAGTCCCTTTGGACTCATCTATTGAATCTCGTATTTTGATGATGAAACCACTTGATATATATTTATGATTTAATCTGTGTTTTGAGTAACATAGGATGCTTCGATTAGAATGAGATAATTAAAGCAGGAAAAATCATGTTGCACCGGAGGAACATGTCAGAAGATTGGACGTCGGGCCGGTGGATCGGTCGACGTATCGACATAAGGCTTCGGGCCATGGACTCGAGCATTGGGCCAAGAAGAGCAGGTATTGTGCCAAGGATATCGGAGTTGCGGAGTCAACTGGCCGATTAGGCAATAGGCCGCAGGAGTGGACGATGCGCCAAAGAATCGGACGAAGCGTCGAGGGACCAATGACATACCGGACAACTAGGTTAAATTCTTAGGATTAATTGTTTCGATCAAAGTTTTATTTTACATGTGCAGGATTAACTACGATGGAAGTAAGACATTAAGCAGGAGTTACGCAAGAGTCAAGACTATGATCACGTTGGGAGTTCGACGGAAGTCCGGACGGTCGTCGGAGGTTCTGCGAGAACAAATCCGAGAAGTCCCGGAGCTTGCCAAAAGAAGCTCGTCAAAACTCGCCAAGTGGATCATCGCAAGTCCAGGAGTTTGCCGAAAGTCTGCAGGAGCATCACCGAGGGTTCATCGGATGATTGACGGAAGTTCACCGGAAGCTCGCTGGAAGAAGCGATTGACGCACCGGAGCAAGTTGTAGTAAATGTCTTAAGAATTATTGTAGTTAGCATATAGATTAAGTTAGGAATGGGAGGTGATCCCATTATCTTAATCTGGAGGCAATTGGGCCCTTGACAGACCCAAATTGGGCCAAATCGATCAACCCATTCGAACCAGAATTACTGCTAGGTGGTGGCACTACCCAGGAGAGGGTCTCCCAGGAAAGCTGGGCGGTGCAACAGCCCCTGGTAGGAGGTGGCACCGCTTGGGCTTAGTCTCCGAGCGAGACTGGGTGGTGCAATCGCCCCTAACAAGTGGTGGAACAGCCTGAGCTCGGTCTCCGAACTTTGCCAGGCCATGCAACCGCCCCTAATAGGAGGTGGCACCGCCTAGAGGCTTAGTCTCCGAGCTCTGCCAGGCGGTGTAACAGCCCCAGTCATGCGGTGCAACCGCCAGACCCCAAAATTCCAAGAGATGACAGTTTTGAGCTCCAAATTCAAACTAGTTTGGAGCCTATAAATACCCCTCCAATCCCTGGGTAAAAGATATAAGCACAAAGAGCAAAAAAGGAAAGAAAAGCTGTAGAAATTAGTTGAGAAATCCCTCCTCTAGCTTAAGTGTTAGAATTCTGTTTAAGAGAGGAGAGTGAGTGCTTGTAAGGGTTATCTCCTAAACCCAGTAAAAGGAGAAGAGGGGTGTAAAAAGGAGGTTGATCTTCGCCTAGTAAAGGAAGATCGTTAGTGGATTCCGGTGGCCTCGACGAAAGAGGAATCAGAGGAGTGGATGTAGGTCACGATTGACTGAACCACTATAAACTCTTGTCTTCTCTGGTTTGCATTTACTTTGAGCATATTATCTTTACTACAAACCTCCTCAATAGCTTACTGCCTTCTACGCATTTACGATCATGTTTCAAAGTTCAGTATTTTCCGAATCGGTGTTTAGACGTAAATCAGTTTTATCATACAACCACCATATTTTAGTTTGCACTTATATTCTGATTTCCATCAAAATTGTAAACCGCCTTCATAGAATTTGCTTGATCTCAAGTTCAAGTGATTTACGTATCGGCTTTTCTACCGAAATCGCTCTTATCGTACGAACGCAGTTTTAATCATCGAAAGTTTTCAACTGCACTAATTCACCCCCCCTCCCCTCTTAGTTTTCTTGATCCTAACAATTGGTATCAGAGCCCAGTATTTCTCATTTCAGATTTACACCCGAGAGAAATGACTCTTCATGGCTTTAAAGTGAGTTTTTCGGTTGTTCGTCCAACGTTGTTTAACGGATTGGACTACACTTATTAGAAAACTTGAATGAGAGTTTTCTTGATTTCTATGAATTTGGATCTATGGAATATTGTTGATAATGGTTTTCAACTTCCCTCTTAACCGATGAATGAATGGTCGGATTTGAAGAAGTATTTTTCTTTAAATGCAAAGGCTATGAATGCCTTATTTTGTGCTTTGGACAAAAATGAGTTCAATCAGGTTTCTTTGTGCGAAATGGCTTTTGACATGTTGCACACTCTTGAAATCACACACGAAGGTACTTCTAGAGTTAACGATTCGAAAATAAATTTTCTGATGCGTGATTTCGAGCTTTTTCAAATGTAGCCAAACGAAACCATTGGTGACATGTACACCCGTTTTACGGATGTTGTCAATGGTTTAAGAGCTCTTGCCAAATGTTTTTCGAATTTTAAACTCGTAAACAAGATTTTGCGTTCTCTTTCTAAGAAGTGGGTTTTAAAAGCAACTACAATACAAGAAGCTAAAAACCTATACAACTTACCACTTGAAGTACTAATTGGTTCATTGATGACATATGAAATAGTGCACAATGCAAATGATGAACATGATGAACAAAACAACCTTCCAAAAGAACAGTAAGGATTTGGAATCCCAAACAAATGAAGACCACTTGAGCGATGACTCCAGTGATGAGGATAATGATGAACTTGATCTTCGAACACTAAATCTCAATAAGTTTATTAAACAAAAATCTAAAATAAACAATGAGCTTGAACGGAGGAAGAGGCCAAAGAAAAAGAACACAAAGTGGGATGAATCGAGCTCCTCCAAAGATGAGGAGAAAATCAACAAAAGCGAGGCGGTAAATTACGCCTTAACAGCCTTCGACGTTGAGGTAATTAAAATTCCTTTGGTTTATTTTGAAATTACTTGATGCTTTCCATGATGCATTTTATTTTTTATTTAGTTTAGAAATTTTATTTATTTTTAATTGTATAATGTAATGAAAATGCAAAAAATTAGGAATCATGCTTATCCTTCTAAGTATTATTTGAAAATGATCATGAAAATTATATAATAAAATATAATAAAATATTAATCTAATGCTTGCACAACAAATATGATTAATTCTACATATGTGCTTGAGAAGCAAAAATGTATATCTAAATGATTTTCATATTGTCTTTCGATTTTAAAAATGATGCATGACTATAATTAACTTGATTAAAAATGTCTTATGAAATCGTGCTACCTATGATTAAGAATTAATAATGTGTATCATGTTGATTTCCATTTTTGTCTCTCGATTTTGATTAAATGAAATCATGTTTGATTTGAAGAAATGCATAATGATGTAATATTAAATATTTTGATTGACAATTTTATACATAAAATTTTAAGTTATACATGATGATAAGCATGTGATATTTTTATGAGTGTATTTGAAAAACATATGGTAAAAATGTGCCCGAATGCATGAACTTGTTAACGTTATTTTTTGGACTTTCTTGATTCAATGATCAAATCACTTAATTGCCATGATGATTTTACACTATTGCATGCCTTAATAACATGTTGGAAATTATATGTTTTGGATACAAAAATTTCCATTATCATGAGCATATTTTATCTTCATGATTGAACTTGAAAATCTATAGCAAAACCTTGTCTGAATGCATGAAAGTGTTAAATTTCATTTTCGGATCTTCTTGATCCTAACAATCGGATTTTCTCGATACATTATTCTCTTCCAGACTTAATAAACAAAATTCATATCCAGTTTGATTTATATCATTGATTTTTGAAATATGGAATCAACTAGCAAATGCATCTCTCATAGACTTATCATGTGAAAAATATCTTTTGAGAAATGGATTTGATGATTCCTTCTTATATCTTTAGAGAAATAGTTTTACGTGCAAGGATTTGATTCACACACATATCTTGATCCTTGTAAAAATGAAGTGTGCTTTAATATCTTATCAATTTTAACTTCATTCGAGTAAGCTCACAAGTGACTTTCCTCTATGCAAATAGATAATAGCAAATAAAGAGGAAGAAGTAATGAAAGCTATCTCCATGTCTTGTTTTTCTTTAGATGTTTGTATAATTGATATCCTGTCACTCATTGTTGAAAAATGACATAAACCTAGTTATGGCATGAATCATTATCGCACTTACGTTTAAAATTTATTTATATCGTTCTCCTTTTTGTTGATAACAAAGGGGGAGAAATATATGAATTGATACTATTAGTGCCATATTTGAATTTGTATCATGTTAAGATATCAAGAACTTGCATTGTAATTTTACTTGCTGATATCTTGCCATATGATAAAATATTATGATTTATTGCTAAAATGATGGATGCAATACTTATGCCTTTTATTATGATGTATGTGATGTATTGCATATGATGTGAATCATGATTAAAATTTCCTTAATTTGAATTCAAGATTTATCTCAATTATGAAATTTTGAAATAAGAATGATTACTCACCTTTGTCATAATCTGATTATTGATATAAGGGTCTTCCCTTCTTTTTGTTAATGACAAAGGGGGAGCAAGAATTTCTAGAGTGAACATTATGAAAAGTGGCAAACTAGCTAGCTTGCACAATTCAAGACGAAAGCAAAAATTCCACTTCTCAAAAGAGAAGAAATTGCTATCTTGAACATCACTGATAATTGATAGCTTGTAGTCTAAAGAGAAGCAAAAAGTTGCTATCTCAAAAAAATACAAAAGTGCTATCTTGCTTATCTCAAGAAGCAAAACATGCTAACTTGCGCATCTAGCAAAGTTGACAAAATTTTCATATTTCAAGAAGCAAGAGTTGCCTTCTTGAACATCTCCAATTTGCTAGCTTGCATGATGTAGAACTTGCTATCTTGAACATTACCAAAAGTGCTATCTTGTATGCTATAAAACATGCATATCTAAAACTTGATAGCTCGAATGTTCTAAGCATGATGTAATATTTGCTAAATTTTTCTAGCTTCAAAACTGCATGATGATAAAACTTGATATTATGTTTTTCTTGCAATAAGTTGAACTTATATTCCAAACTGTTGATTGTGGTACTGCTTCTTTTTGTTGATGACAAAGGGGGAGAAGTATGTTGATGACATGACATGTGATGCATAAGTTTATGCATATGTTCATGATAACGTGTTGCAAGTATTCATGATGAATATTGCAATGACTTGAATTCAGTTTGAATTCAAGGATCTATCAATATGGTATATTGATAGTGGGAGTTTGTTTAAACTATGGGAGTTAAGGTTAACTCCGTCATCAAGTAGTTCTCATCATCAAAAAGGGGGAGATTGTTGAATCTCTTATTTTGATGATGAAACCACTTGATATATCTTTATGATTTAACCTGTGTTTTGAGTAACGCAGGATGCTTCGATTAGGATGGGACAATTAAAGCAGGAAAAATGATGTTGTGCTGGAGGAACATATCAGAAGATTGGACGTCGGGCCGGTGGGTCGTTCGATGTATCGATAGAAGGCTTCGGGTTGTGGACTCGGGCATTAGGCCAAGAAGAGCGGGTATTATGCCAAGGATATCGGAGTTGCGGAGTCACCTGGCCGATTGGGCAATAGGCCGCAGGAGAGGACGATGTGCCGAAGAATCGGGCGAAGCGTCGAGGGGCAAATGACATGCCAGACAACTTGGTTAATTGCTTAGGATTAATTGTCTCGATCGAAATTTATTTTACATGTGCAGGATTAACTACGATGGAAGTAAGATATGCAGCAAAAGTTACGCCGGAGTCAAGACTATGATCACGTTGGGAGTTCGATAGTTCAACGAAAGTCCGGACGGTCATCGGAGGTTCTACGAGAACAAATCCAAGAAGTCCAAGAGCATGCCAAAAGAAGCTCGTCGAAACTCGCTAAGTGGATCGTCGCAAGTCCATGAGTTTGCCGAAAGTCCGTAGGAGCATCACCGAGGGTTCATCGGATGATCGACGGAAGTTCGCCGGAAGCCCGCTGGAAGAATCTATTGACTCACCGGAGCAAGCTGTAATAAATGTCTTAAGAATTATCATAGTTAGCATGTAGATTAAGTTAGGAATGGGTGGTGATCCCATTAACTTAATCTGGGGGCAATTGGGCCCTTGACAGACCCAAATTGGGCCGAATTGATCAACCCATTCGGACTAGAATTCCTGCTAGGCGGTGGCACCGCCAGGGTTGGTGGTGGCACCGCCTAGGAGAGGGTCTCCCAGGAAAGCTGGGTGGTGCAACCACCCCAGGAAGGCGGTGGCACCACTTGGGCTCAATCTCCGAGCGAGATTGGGCAGTGCAACCGCCCCTGACAAGAGGTGGAACCGCCTGTGCTCGGTCTTCGAGCTCTACCAGGCGGTGCAACTGCCCTTGACAGGAGGTGGCACCGTCTAGAGGCTTAGTCTCCGAGCTATGCCAGGTGGTGCAACCGCCCTAGTCATGCGGTGCAACCGCCAAACCCAAGAATTCCGGGAGATGATAGTTTTGAGCTCCAAATTCAAATTGGTTTGGAGCCTATAAATACCCCTCTAATCCCTGGGTAAAAGATACATGCACAGAGAGCAAAAAAGGAAAGAAAAGCTATAGAAATCAGTTGAGAAATCCCTCCTCTAGCTTAAGTGTTAGAATTCTATTTAAGAGAGGAGAGTGAGTGCTTGTAAGGGTTGTCTCCTAAACTCGGTAAAAGGAGAAGAGGGGTGTAAGAAGGTGGTTGATCTTCGCCTAGTAAAGGAAGATCGTTAGTGGATGCCGGTGGCCTGGACGGAAGAGGAATCGGAGGAGTGGATGTAGGTCACGATTGACCGAACCACTATAAACTCTCATCTTCTCTGGTTTGCATTTACTTTGAGGATATTATCTTTACTGCAAACCTCCTCAATAGCTTACTGCCTTCTGCGCATTTACGATCGTGTTTCAAAGTTCAGTATTTTCCAAATCGGTGTTTAGATGTAAATCAGTTTTATCGTACGAACATCATATTTCAGTTTGTGCTTACATTCTGATTTCCATCATAACTGCAAACTGCCTTCATAGACTTGCTTGATCTCAAGTTAAAGTGATTTATGTATTGGCTTTTCTACCGAAATCACTCCTATCGTACGAATGCAATTTTAATCGTCGAAAGTTTTCCGTTGCACTAATTCACCCCCCCCCCCCCCCCCTCTTAGTGCTCTTGATGCTAACATCATCGTCACTTTCTCGCCCCTTTCAACCCCCTGCTTCAACACTTCTGTGTTCTCCGAGCAGCTCTCTTTGGTCAATGGAAAGGCAAACTACAACTCCCATGCATGGCCTCTGCCATCACGTTGTAGGATTTGCACCGATTCTATTCTCCTTAGTTTTCTTGGTAGCAATGTTTGCTTACTCGACCTTATCCTCTAACTTGCCAGGCTTCCTTAAGAAAATATGGGCTCTGAAGCAGTCAACTCTCCAACTGCTTTGATCATACCTCTACATGATCAAGTCCCTCCCCTGAGACTCACTAGTACTTATATTCGAACTTTTCCCTTGGTGGAACATAGCCCCCATATGCTGATGACTAAGGCTTTCATCTGATGCAAAATTTGATGCACGCACGGAAGACTTGCCTCTACGGTACCCTGGCCTTCACTCCTTGAATCCATAGTCCTTGTCGTTGTGTTGTTAAACGAAGTGGAGCTTCTAGTAGCTCCCGATCATACTTCCATATGATCTAATCCCTTACGGGACTATGTCATGTGTATCGCATTGCCACAAACTGTTCCACTACGATCCGCTGCACCATGTCGCCTCCTAGTGACATCTCTCTTGCATTTTGATCCTTATGGGATGAACTCGAATTGTGATCCGTCCATATGTGGCCTTTGCCAATACTTTGCAGAGTCTCATCCACTTTCGACTTTGTTCGCTCCTTTGGCAATCGACCTTCATCCACCTACTCTTGGGTCATACCTAGATGAAGCACCACTCTAGGATAGTCCATCGCATAGTAGCTCCCGAAGTCCATCGACTTCGTTGAAAATGGTGCACCATTGTTTGGATCCTAGGCCTCTGCTCCTACTAGCACAACCTTTATTACGCATCGCTCCCTACCTAGCAACATGACTGACAACACTTTGGTATATTCTTTAATAGTACCCGCCTCTGCATCCTCTTGCCCCGTGCCAAGGCCTTTTGAACCCAACTTTGCCTCCATAAGTTGAGTGGCCTTGATTACTCCATCAAATGCTTCCCCGAGATAAGGTGCATGTGCCCAGAAGCTCCCTTCGTCTTTGGCACCATGCAAGATGAGTCTGCTCCGTCAGAATGAAGGACCCATGGAACAACATGATCCTGCCTCTTGCCTCTGCAAGAGTTCATGTCCTTGACCTCTGTCTATAGAAAGCATTGTGCCTCCGCTCCATGTTCCATCTTCTATGCTGGCTCCCTTTATGTGGCTTGGGTACTTCGCCAAGTGATACCCAAGTTGCTCTGCTCCTCATTTTGCATTGAGTTAATGGTGGCCCTCGCGCCCACTATTCCATGGGTCAGCCCTCCCTTGAGTCTGATCTCCATATCGACTCCAAATGTGCCTTCATTTATATTGCTTTGGGTCGCTCCCCCACTTGATCTCGTAATACATCCATCAATTCATTCTCTCAAGCGAGATCATGCAACAACTCCTTGCTGCTTGCTTGGTCTATTGAGCTTCATGGAGTTGTTATTGTTGAGGTACTCATCCTCAACATGTGCGGTCCGTCCCACATGATTCTCCCTCTAGAGAAATCGGGATCTATCCCACCTGGATAACTATCCCATTGGAGCAACATTTCTCTTCATTTCGGAGACCACCATCCCCTTAGACTACTCCGATTTGCTGAACAAACTATGCATTGTTCTGCCTCCTACAAACGCACTTGCTAGATTGTGACTCCACGTCAATACAGACCCCATTGCACCACTCAAAGCCTAGCAACATGCTGAACTCATTGCACCCTTCAGCCTCCTACAGATGTATCATTTACATGCCAAAGAGGAAGTTTCAATACTCTATGGCGTCGAGTTTCGGTCGCCTTGGGATAGTCACGAACATTCTATCGTCTGCATACAAGCCCATGCATGAGTACCGAATTCTTTGAGTTAGCAATTCCCCTCACCTCTGTGAGCTTTACACAACTCTTTTGGTCACTAAGCAACTCATTCCACTTTGCATGGTCTCATCCTTTACCAAGCATCTCGCTTGCCTTGAACACCATCAAGTATAGTTATCAACGTTGAACTGTAGCTCAAACTCAACCATCCCAACCTTTGTGCGCTTCTACCAAGATTGCATGTTCTCGTGGTGCCTTTTGCATGAAGGGTTGGCCATTCCTTTGAATGCTAGTCTCAGATGCCCGCTCCTTCAAGTGACTCATTTTTCCTATATCTTCATGCCCGTTTTCCACCAAATGATCGCGCATGTGCTGACTGCTCTCAACGTAGCCCCGCTAGGTCCCCCACATTTGCATGCTAAGTGTTTCTACGAGTGCTTGTCCTGCTCTGATACCATCTATCATGGACTTAGTTGGTTTTGCCTAAGTTACGACACCCTTGCGTGTCTGTCCGTAAATGTCAGCCTCCCCGAAGCCTCCCATGGTCCCTTAGGACCCACAAAAGAGAAAATAGATTAGAGAAAATGTCTCACTCGAGATCCACAAGCAAACATTCCAGGACACACTTCATAGACAATGCAAATTATAAACAGACTTTACAAGCTCTGAATAGTTGCATAACAAAGGGTCAAAATGATCCATTACAGACTGAAAATCTATCACAAGTGTCCATATGACACAACCTTTATTTACAAGCCTAAAGCTGCCACCAAACCCAACTAAAATGAGACTATTAACCCTTTAGTCGTCCCTCTACAAACTATGCAAAACATGAACATACCAAAAGACACGGACATACATAAGCATTACATCAAACATCCTATTTCGAAGTTTGTCAATGATAGGTGGTACCGCCAGACTTGGGAGGTGGTACCGCCTAAGGCAGTGTCAGCGAAGACTAACACTAGGCAGTGCTACCGCCCAATGCAAGTAGTGGTACCGCTCGTGCCTATGGAACCCAGGATGAGATGTTTTTAGGATCCAAGTTTGAATCAACTTGAAGCCTATAAATACCCCTCTCATCCCTGGTTAAAATACAAAAGCACAGAGAGTATAAAAGTGAAAAAACGCTATTAAGATCACTTGAGAGATCCCCTCCTCTTTGAGTCTAAGTGTTAGATTAGTTTGAGAGGAGTGAGTGCTTGTAAGGGTTGTCTTCTAAACCTAGTAAAAGGAGAAGAGGGGTGTAAGAAGGAGGTTGATCTTCGCCTAGTAAAGAAAGATCGTTAGTGGATGCCGATGGCCTCGACGGAAGAGGAATAAGATGAGTGGATGTAGGTCACGATTGACCAAACCACTATAAACTGTCGTCTTCTCTTGTTTGCATTTTATTCTTTCTATTTATCTTAACTGCAAACTGCCTTCCTTACTTTACTTTAAATATATTTTCGTAAGCACGAAACGACTTTTTTCTAAGGTTTGCATGAAACGACTTTTACGTCAGAATCATATTTCAACATACGAACACAGTTTTAATCGTCGAAAGTTTTTCGCTGTACTAATTCAAACCCCCCCCTCCCCCCTCTTAGTGCTCCTAATCCTAACAACTACCACCTCAATTTTTTTAAGGTTTCTTTGAGTAGCAAGTTTTCCTTTCTAAGTGTTTTTATGGCATTTCATACATAGAGCTAAACTATCATTATGCTCAACTTTTAATCTATTGTAATCACTAACAAGAGAATCATACTCCTTTTTTAATAATTTATTTTTTTACTAATTGATTTGCATTCATCAAATAAATCATGAAAAGTATTTAATAGTTCATCAAATGATAAATTTACATTAATTGAACTTGTTACCTCATCTTCAATGGCCATTAGTGCATAGTGAGTAACTTGCTCTGTGTTTGTTGGCTCCTCTTCTTCGGATTCACTTGAGTTATCCCATGTTGCTTTTAGAGCCTTCTTCTTTGGTGTCCTCTTCTTGGCTTGGGGACATTTGCTCTTATAGTGTCCCAGCTTCTTGCATTCGTAGCATATTACTTGATCTTTTTTTGTTTCAAATTTATTTTTAGTATCATTTTTAAATTTATTTCTTTTTAAATCTTTTAAACTTTCTTGTTAAGAGTGCCAAATCATCATTAAAGTCCTCATCACTTGAGTTTTCTTTCAAGTGGTCTTCTTGTATTCTCAATGTTATATCCTTCCTGTTCTTTGGAAGGGTGTCCACAAGCCCTTCATGAGCTTTACATGTTATTTCATAGATCATTAGTGACCCAATTAGTTTTTCAAGAGGTAAGTTATTTAAATCTTTGGCCTCTTGAATGACCGTGAATTTAGGGTCCCAACTCTTTGAAATAGGTCTTAAAATTTTATTAATGAGTTC
The DNA here is from genome assembly GCF_036884655.1 of Musa acuminata AAA Group. Classification (NCBI taxonomy): domain Eukaryota; kingdom Viridiplantae; phylum Streptophyta; class Magnoliopsida; order Zingiberales; family Musaceae; genus Musa; species Musa acuminata. The sequence continues at coordinate 37,144,141 of NC_088346.1, read as the reverse complement.
AAAATCCGAGAAACCTTTACCAAGTCCTTTTAGACCATTGACGATATTCGTAAATCGGGTGTATATGTCTCCAATGGTCTCACTCGGTTTCATTCGAAACAACTCATAAGAATACACCAAAAGATTAATTTTTGACTCCTTTACTCTACTAGTGCCTTCATGAGTCACTTCGAGTATGTGCCAAATGTCAAAAGTCGTTTCACAAATCGATACTCGATTAAACTCGTTTTTATCTAATGCACAAAATAAGGCATTCATAGCCTTTGTGTTTAAAGCAAAAGTCTTCTTCTCCAAATTATTCTAATCATTCATAGGAAGAGAAGACTTTTGAAAACCATTTTCTATAATATTTTATAATTTGAAATCAATTGAAATTAGGAAGATCATCATTCTAGTCATTTAATATATGTAATCTGTCCTATTGAATATGGGTGGACGTGTAATTGAATGACCCTCTAGGTTGCCGACAAATGCCATCTCTCTTGGGTTTAAAACCAAATGAGAGTGAACCTCGCTCTAATACTAATTGTTAAGATTAAAAGGGGACTAAGACGGGGGGTGAATTAGTGTAGTGAAAAACTTTCACGATTTCAAAAGTCTACGTTTCGATTCAAACCGACTTTGACGAAAATTGTTTCATAAGGAGTTTAACATTAAAGCGTACGTGAGTGTAGAAAAGGCAATAAGAAAGTAATGTAGCTTGCAGTAATGAAACTTGCACAAATTGAAAAGCAAACCAAGATTTAGAGTGGTTCGGTCAACGTGACCTACATCCACTTTTGGATTCCTCCACTAAATGTCTTTCTTTAATAGGTGAAGACCAACCACCTCTTTTATAGCACTTTCTCTTTTTCACAGGTTTAGGAGAGAACCCTTATAAGTCTTACTCCTCTCTTGAAAGATCTCAAAACTTAGAAAGGGTGAAGGAGAACTCTAGCACTTATTTATAATACTTTTACACCCCAATAACTTAAGATTATCTTAATGTTTTCATGTCATTTCATGTAAAAAAGGGTGGGGTTTTTATAGGCCCGAATGACTTCAAAATTAGAGCCAAAAAGTGTTATATCCCTAGAATCCGAGGTACTGGCGGTACCACCGTCGTTACTGGGTGGTACTACCACCACTGATTTGATTCTAGGTGGTACCACCGCTGAACAGGGGTGGTACCACCGCCCAGATATCCTGGGGCACTACCGTCTAGTGTTTAGGGGTTGGGTGCTCAATTTGGCCTAATTCAGCCTTGTTAAAGGGCCCAGTTTGTCACGGACAAACTTCAAAATAGGATGTTTGATGTAATGCTTATGTATGTTCGTGTCTTTTAGTATGTTCATGCTTTGTACAATATGTAAAGAGTCGGCCGAAGGCTTAATAGTCCCATTTTAGTTAGGTGGGTGGCCGCTTTAGGCTTGTAAATAAAGGTTGTGTCATGAGGACATGTGTGAGAGATTTTCGATCTGTAATGGACCATTTTAACCCTTTGTTGTGTAACTATTCAGAGCTTATAAAGTATGTTTGTAATTTGCATTGTCTATGAAGTGTTTTCGGAGATGTTTGCTTGTGGATCCCGAATGAGGCGTTTTCTCTAACCCGTTCTCTCTTTTGTGGGTCCTAAGGGATATGGGAGGCTTCGGGGAGGCTGACCTTTGCGAACGAACACACAAGGGTGTCGCACGACTTAGGCAAAACCAGCTAAGTATGTGACATATGGTATCAGAGCAAGACAAGCAATCATAGAAACACTTAGCATGCAAACGTGGGGGACCTAGCGGGGATGCATTAAGGGTAGTCAGCACACGCACGATCGTTTGGGGAAAAACGGGCATGGAGATATAGGGAAAAGGAGTCGCTCGGAGGAGCGGGCATTTGACATTGGCATTCAGAGGAATGGCCAACCCTTCGCGCAAGAGGCACCACGAGAACAGGCAAGTTTAGAAGAATGCAGAGTGCACAAAGGTTGGGATGGCTGAGTTTGAGCTACGGCTCAACGTTGAAAACTATACTTCATGGTGCTCAAGACAAGCGAGGCGCTTAGTAAAGGATAAGACAATGCAAGGTGGAATGAGTTGTTCAGTGACCGAAAGAGTTATGCAAAGCTCACAAAGGTGATGGGAATTACTAACTCAAAGAATTTGATACTCATGCATGGGCTTGTATGCGGACGATGGAATGTTCGTGGCTATCCCAAGGCGACCGAAACTTGGCACCATGGAGCATTGAAACTTTCTCTTCTACATGTGAAGGATACATCCGTAGGAGGCTGAAGTATGCAACGAGTTCAGCATGTTACTAGCCCTTGAGTGGTGCAGCGGGGGTTGTATTGACGTGGAGTCACAATCTAGCAAGTGCGTTTGCAGGAGGCAGAACAATGCACGGTTTGTTCAGCAGATAGAAGTAGTCCAAGGGGATGGTGGTCTCCAAAACGAAGAGAGATGTTGCTCCAACGGGACTATTATCCAGGAGGGATAAGTTCTGGCTCTCTAGAGGGAGAATCATGTGGGACGGACCTCACAAGTTGAGGAGTACCTCAACAAACAACAACTCCACGGAGCTCAATGGACTGAGCAAGCAGCGAGGAGTCGTCGCATGATCTCGCTCGAGAGAATGCATTGGTAGATGCATTGCGAGATCAATTGGGGGAGCGACCCAAAGCAACACAAATGAAGGCACACTTGGAGTCGATATGGAGATTGGACTCAAGGGAGGGCTGACTAATGGAATGGTGGGCGCGAGGGCTACCATCAACTCAATGCAAAAATGAGGAGCGGAGTAACTTGGGTGTAACTTGGTGAAGTACCCAAGCCGCATGAAGGGAGACAACATAGAAGATGAAACATGGAGCCGAGGCATAGTGCTTTCTTTGGACAGAGGTCATGGACATGAACTCTTGCAGAGGTAAGAGTAGTATCATGTTGTTCCATGAGTCATTCATTCTGATGGAGCGGACTGATCTTGCATGGTGCCAAAGACGAAGGGAACTTCTGGGCACATTTACCATATCTCGAAGGAGCATTTGATGGAGGAACTAAGGCGACTCAATTTGCAGAGGTGAAGTTGGGTTCAGAAGGCCTTTGCACGGGACAAGAGGACTCAGAGGCAGGTACTCTTGAAGAATATGTCACGGTGTTACCATTCAAGTTGCCATGAAGGAAGCGATGCGCAGTGGAGATTGTGTTGGTAGGGGTAGAGGCCCAGGATCCAGACAATGGTGCACTAATTACAGCGAATTCGGTGGACTTCGGGAGCTACTAGGTGACAGACTATCATAAAGCAGTACTTCATCTAGGTGTGACCCAAGAGTGGGTGGATGAAGGTCGATTGCCAAAGGAGCGAACAAAATCGAAGGTGGAAGAGACCCTGCGATGTATTGGCAGAGGCCACGCATGGAGGGATCACAATTCTGTTAGGATCAAGAGCACTAAAGGGGGGGGGGGGGGGGGTGAATTAGTGCAGTAGAAAACTTTCGATGATTAAAATTGCGTTCGTACGATAAGATCGATTTCAGTAGAAAAGCCGATTCGTAAATCACTTTAACTTGTGATCAAGTAAGATGCAGTTAAAGTGAATCTATAAGGGCAGTTTGCAGTTATGATAGAAATTAGAATGTAAGCGCAAACTAAAATATAATGTTTGTACGATAAAACTGATTTACGTCTAGACACTGATTCGGAAAATACTGAACTTTGAAACTTGTTCGTAAATTCGCAAAAGGTAGTAAGCTATTGAGGAGATTTGCAGTAAATATAATATGCTTAAAGTAAATGCAAACCAGAGAGCACCGCGATTTTAGAGTGGTTCGGTCAATCTTCACCTACATCCACTTCTGGCTTCCTCCACCGACGAGGTCACCGACGTCCACTAGAGGCCTTCCTTCAATAGGCGAAGGCCAACCGCCCTTTTACAGTTTCACTCATTTTGATGGGCTTAGGAGACAACCCTTACAGAATTTTCTCTCCTCTCTTGAAAAATCAGAACTTGGAAGAAAAGAGAGAGAAGAACATTTAACTCATACAACACTTTTGAGCTCTAAAAATCACAAAGTAAGATCAGGATTTCGGTGGTTTTCATTGCACTTTCATTGCTGAAAGAGTAGGGTATTTATAGGCCCCAAACTAGTTTAAATTTTGATCTCAAAACTGTCAATTCCCAGAATTCCGGGGACTGGCGGTTGCACCGCCTGACTGGGGCAATTACACCGCTTGGCAGAGCTCGGAGACTGAGCCTCTAGGCAGTGCCACCGCTTGTTAGGGGCAGTTGCACCTCCTGCCAGAGCTTAGAGACCGAGCTCAAGTGGTTGCACCGCCCAGCTAGAGCTCGAAGACTGAGCCCAGGGCGGTGCTACCGCCGATCCAGGCGATGCCACCTCTAGCCAAGTAATCTGGGTCCGAATGGGCTAATCCATTCGGCCCAATTTGGGTCTTTCAACGGCCTAATTGCCCCAAGATTAAGTTAATGAAATCACCTCCCATTTCTAACTTAATCATTATGCTAACTACGAATTTCTTAATACATTTACTGCAACTTGCTCCTGTGCGTCAATCGCTTCTTCCGGTGAGCTTCCGGCGAACTTCCGGCGAACATCCGACGAACCTCCGGTGATGCTCCAATGGACTTCCGACAAACTCCTGGACTTATGACAATCCATTTGGCGAGTTCCAACGAGCTTCTTTTGGCAAGCTCCTGGATTTCTTGGATTTGTTCCCGCAGAACCTCCAACGATCGTCCGAACTTTCGTTGAGCTCTCGAACTCCCAACGTGATCATAGTCTTGACTCCGTCGAAACTCCTACTGCATATCTTACTTTCATCATAGTTAATCCTGCATACTTATCTCAACATATGGATTAGATAACAAATGACAATTGACGTCATCATCAAAATCCGAGAATGAATAATCTCCCCCTTTTTGATGATGACAATCAATTGATAACGGAGTTAACCTTAACTCCCCCTATCTATGTGCCATAATTGAGATAAGTCATTCTTGAATTCAAAACCTTTGAATTCAAGAGACATATTGATAAGTTAAAATCATTTAACCTTATCAATACTCCCATCATGATTCCCATCATGATGTATCTCTCTGAAAATGATGTATGATGTCAAGGCTTGACATCCATTTTCAAATTTCAAATGTGAATGATGGTCATGGTAGCAATTCATCATATGGTAAGATATCAACATGTAAAATTTTGAAGTAAGATTTTGATATCTTAACATGATGCACACATTTCAGGTGTTTTAGCAATCATAGCATTTCATCACATGGTAAGATATCAACACGTAAAATTATGATGCAAGTTCTTGATATCTTAACATGATGCAAATATGACAATCATAGCAAACATGGCATAATGCAAATATGGCAATCATAGTTATCATCAATTCATATATTTTTGATGATGCAGTCATAGCATCAATAATCATATATCTGCTTCTTTCAATATAATATAGCATTTATAGCATCAATTCATATACTTCTCCCCCTTTGTCATCAACAAAAAAGAGAATGATATAAACAACTTTTAAATATACGTGTGATGCCATAAGTAGGTTCATGTCATTTATAGGATACAAACATCTCAAGAAAAACATGACATGGAGATTATTTACATAGAGTGAAAACTTCTTCCTTTTTATTTGTTATTATCTTTTTTGCATGAAGGAGGAAAGCCATTTGTGTAGTTCAAATCGATAGGATATTAAAGCATGCTTTACAAGGATCAGGATATTTATGTGAATCAAATCCTTGCAAAAAAATATCTTCCTTTTATAAGAAGGAATCATCAAATTTATTTCTCAAAGGAAATATTTTTCACATGATAAGTCTAAAATATATGCATTTGCTAGATGATTCTATTTGTCAAAAATTAATGATGTGAATCAAAGTCCTAAAGAGAATAATGTATTCATGAAATCCGATTAGAATTGAAAATTTAATTTAACACTTTTATGTAATTGGACAAGACTATGAAGACATGCTCATCGTTATGGAAATTTTTTGTATTAATTTTCAACATGTTATTTTAGGCATGTAATGACAATTAAGTGATTTGATCATTCAATAAATAAAGTCAGAATAATTTTAATAAGTTTATGCATTCGGACACATTAACATCATGGCAATACATCAACATCATGGTAATACATCAACATCATGATAATATTATATCACATTAACATCTTGGAAATGACATATCAATTTCATGGCTATATTACTTTCACATTTATCATAGAAACCAAGACACAAGGTTTTCAAAGTTGGCATTATAGAAACATTTAATATCAACATGAAATCTGACAATGAGTAACGAGATTGAGCAACGTAACCCTGCATATTATTACCAATTAATACATCAAATAACCATATCAAAGATTAGTAATCATTAAGGCATTGTGATCAAGGTGAGTAATATAAAGAGTTTACAACAACGTAATTGTTACAACAAGAGGTTATTATGTCCACATATACAAGCTTATTCAGGAGGTAAAAAATTAAAGTGCCTAAATAAAGAGTCAAATTGTCGATGAATTTGCTGCAGCTCAGATAGGATTTGATCTTGCCGGTGTTCAAGCCGATCTTGTCTTTGTTCAAATTGGTCCATCCGAATCCCAATATCTTCGATAGATGATGCATGAGCTTGCTCAAATAGATGTGTTTCCTCAAAGGGACAGATTGGAGGAGATTGAGTGCCCCTAAAGATTGGTGTTTCGAGTTCTAGTTCTGGTTGAGGGTGATCGGTTCTTCTAGACATTCTAACCCAATTACCGTTTCTATAAACACATCTCAATCGATGAAGTAGAATTTTGTTTATTATGCTAAACCTATCTACTTTCATCACTTCTTCGTCGGGTGGGATTGGAATATCGTAGGCTTTAAGTATTCTAGTGATTATACCACCATATGGAAGCATCATGTCTCTATTAGATAGTTCTATCATGTTTTGTTGGATAAGGTATCCAAAACAGATGTTATGTCCTTTCATGATCCAATACATGGTTCCTAATTCCATTTGACTTACTTCATCATGATGGTATTGTTTAGGGAGAATGATGCTAGTTAGGATATGATAAAGTACTTTAGTGTTTAGTGGTAGTAGATGTTCATAGCTTTTAGGAACTATCACTAAGTTGGGATTACCGAAAATTATTCCTAAAGCTTCAACATATGTTGTCCTAACTGTTTCATTATCCCACGATCATCTAAAATAAAGTCCTCTATTTTTTTACGGGAATGTCTATCATGTCGCAAATGAATTTATCCGTAATGGAGATGTGTTGTCCTAAGAGATAGGTAAACATTCTTTCTTCTTCATCTACTTGTAGATTGTTGTAAAACAGTTTAACAAGTCTTGGATAGATGGGTTCACTAATTTGTAACATAGGGAGTAGATCTAGGTTTGGAAACAATTGGATTGTCTCTAAGTCTCTTAGTTCATCTAAATTTTTATGTTTTCCCTTATTGACACTTCTAAATTCGAAAAAAGAAAATTTTTCAGCATGATATTTTGAATCGAAAAGGGTATGATCAAAGTCTTCCACTAATCTCCTCTTCCCTTTGTCCCTTGAGGATCTTCTATAGCCCATAACTATTGTTATTTAAGAGGATAGTAATGAGCAAGAGTAAATGAATCAAAAACAGAATTTAGAGGCTTCTTAGAGAATACCTTAAGTGAGATCTTCAAGAGAAGGAGAGATTGTTGATCTTTTGTTTTGAAATGAGGAGTATTTGGGATGCTAAGAGGCAAGAAATGGAGGTGGAGAAGCTTTGGAAGAGTAAAGAGGGGAAGGGAGAGAGTTGGGGTCGGTTCCACCACAGGCCCTAGCTTGGTTTAAAAGGGGCAAGATTGCGGGTGGTTGCACCACTGGCTGGGGCGGTGCAACCGCTTGCAATTCGTGACAGCCGGCAGTGCTACCGCCAGTACGGGTAGTGCCATCGCCTATAGGCAGTAAGCACTCGTTTTGACTACTGTATGGTATGTTTTGAATGTTTTTGACTTGAGAAGAATTTTTATTTATGGAGCAGTCAACTTTACTTATGTAATTACGTAAGAATTTTCATTGAGAAATTTTGCACGATCAAGATAGATCTAGTGACGCGCATACTCTACTTCAAATGTCGTATATATGTTTATGACAATTTATCCAAGTTGGTAAGCTTTACAAGTTCACGACAAACTATGCTTACAAGACGTAAGTTCATGATATAGTTGGATTTGAAAGTACCGAACAAGTCAATTTGATGGGTTCGGAAATCCAGAGGATATGTGAAGGTAGAATCATGCGTTTTCAATTCTGAGGGATCAAATAGGTTTGTATTGCTTTTGTAAGTTTAATTTTCTAATCCTCTTTTTGTTATTTAGGCTATGGAGCATCACGTGTTCTTTTTGGATCTCGGGTTATGAATATCGAGAATCCAAAGAGCAAGATATTATTTTTTGCTCCCAGCTTGGGATGGTTTACGTTTCTATAAGACAGGATAATTTTTAAGTACCCATTTACTTTTGGGTGCCTCAAAAATTGATCTATATTGTTTATCATGTTGCATAAAGTTTATCATGGTTCCTTTAGGAACCCAAATTAATTTGTTCGGACTAATTTTCTTGAATGGACAATAATGCGTTTTGTGTCCATGCTTGCAACAAAAGTTGCATTTGCTTTGGTATTGAACATGTAGGATGGGGCCTTTTATGAAGGTGGTTGGATTTTGGTGAGAATTTCTCACAAATCCGATTCCACTTCTTTTGGGAACGTGACCCTTGTTTGTAAGGATCATGTTCAAAGACTTGATACCAACCTCGAATTTCTTCAAGGTGTCCTTGAGTAGCAAGTTTTCCTTTTGGATAGTTTCTAGATCATGGCATTTTATACAAGAGCCTAAACTATCATGATATTTAGTTTTTAACTTATCGAAATTATAAGTAAGACTATCATGCTCCTTTTTTAGTAATTTGTATTTTCTACTAATAATCTTGCATTCATCAAATAAATCATGGAAGGCATTTAATAACTCATCAAATGATAAATCTGCATCAATTAAATTAGTTACCTCCTCTCCGATGGCCATTAAGGCGTAATGAGCAACTTGCTCGGTGTTGGACTCCTCTTCTTCGGACGCGCTCGAGTCATCCCATGTTGCTTTGAGTGCCTTCTTCTTTAATGTTCTCTTATTGGCTTGGGGACAATCACTCTTGTAGTGTCCCGACTTTTTGCACTCATAGCGAATAACTTGGTCCTTTTTGGGTTCAAGTTTATTTTTTGTGTCATTTTTAAACTTATTTCTCTTAATGAATTTTTTGAATTTCCTTGTTAAATGTGCCAAGTCATCGTCACAGTCCTCATCACTTGAGTTTTCTCTCAAGTGGTCATCTAAAGTTCTAAGTGTCATATCCTTCCTATTCATTGGAAGGATGTCTTCTTGCTCTTCATAAGCCTTGCATGTCATTTTATAGACCATTAATGACCCGATTAGTTCTTCAAGAGGGAAGTTATTTAAATCTTTAGCCTCTTGAATAGCAGTGACTTTAGGATCCCAACTCTTAGGAAGGGATTTTAGAATCTTATTCACGATCTCAAAATCCGAAAAACTTTTGCCGAGTCCTTTTGGACCATTGACGACATCCGTGAAACGAGTGTACATGTCGCTAATAGTCTCGCTCGGTTTCATTCGGAAAAGTTCGAAAGAGTGTATCAAAAGATTGATTTTTGACTCTTTCACTCTACTTGTGCCTTCGTGAGTCACTTCGAGTGTATGCCAAATATCAAACGTGGTTTCACAAATCGAAACACGATTAAACTCATTTTTATCAAGCGCACAAAATAAGGTATTCATAGCCTTTGCATTAAGAGCGAAAGTCTTCTTCTCCAATTTATTCCAATCGATCATTGGAAGAGAATACTTCGAAAATCCATTTTCGACAAGATTCCAAAGTTCAAAATCCATTGAAAATAAGGAAGATCCTCATTCGGGTCTTCCAATAGGTGTAGTCCGTCCCATTGAACATTGGTGGACGTGTAATAGAATGGCCCTCTTGGTTTCCGGCGTATGCCATCTCTCTTGGGTTTTAATCCGTTTGAGAGTTAACCCCGCTCTGATACCAATTGTTAGGATCAAGAGCACTAAGAGGGGGGGGGGGTGAATTAGTGCAGCATAAAACTTTCGACGATTAAAACTGTGTTCGTACGATAAGAGCTATTTCGGTAGAAAAGCCTATTCGTAAATCACTTTAACTTGTGATCAAGCAAGATGCAGTTAAAGCGAATCTATAAGGGCAGTTTGCAGTTATGATGGAAATCAGAATGTAAGCGCAAACTGAAATATGATGTTCGTACGATAAAACTGATTTACGTCTAAACACCGATTCGGAAAATACTGAACTTTGGAACACAGATCATAAATTCGCAAAAGGCAGTAAGCTATTGAGGAGGTTTGTAGTAAAGATAATATGCTCAAAGTAAATGCAAACTAGAGAGCATTGCGATTTTAGAGTGGTTCGGTCAATCTTGACCTACATCCACTTCTGGCTTCCTCCACCGATGAGGTCACCGACATCCACGAGGCCTTCCTTCAATAGGCGAAGGCCAACCACCCTTTTATAGTTTTACTCCTTTTGATGGGCTTAGGAGATAACCCTCACAGAATTTTTTCTCCTCTCTTGAAAGATCATACCTTGGAAGAAAAGAGGGAGAAGAACTTTTAACTCATACAACACTTTTAAGCTCTAAAAATTACAGAGTAAGATTAGGATTTTGGTGGTTTTCGTTGCACTTTCATTGCTGAAAGAGTGGGGTATTTATAGGCCCCAAACCAGTTTAAATTCTAAGCTCAAAACTGTCAATTCTTGGAATTCTGGGGTTTGGCGGTTGCACCACCTGACTGGGGCGGTTGCACCGCCTAGCAAAGCTCAAAGACTGAGCGTTTGGGCAGTGCCACCGCTTGTCAGGGGCGGTTGCACCTCCTGCCAAAGCTCAGAGACCGAGCTCAAGCGGTGCCACCGCCTGACTAGAGTGATTGCACCGTCCAGCCAGAGCTCGGAGACCGAACACAAGCAGTTGCACCTTTGTCAGAGGCGGTTGTACCGCCCAGCCAGAGCTCGGAGACTGAGCCTTGGGCGGTGGCACCACTGACCCAGGCGGTGCCACCTTTGGTCAAGTAATCTAGGTCCGAATGGGCTGATCCATTCAGCTTAATTTGGGCCTTTCAAGGGCCCAATTGTTCCAAGATTAAGTTAATGGGATCACCTCTCATTTCTAACTTAATCATCATGCTAACTACGAATTTCTTAAGACATTTACTGCAAATTGCTCTGGTGCGTCAACCGCTTCTTTCGGCGAGCTTCCGGTGAACTTCCGGTGAACATCCGACGAACCTCCGGCGATGCTCCGACGGACTTCTGGCAAACTCCTGCACTTGCGACGATCCACTTGGCGAGTTCTGACGAGCTTCTTTTGGTAAGCTCCTGGACTTCTTGGATTTGTTCCCGCAGAACCTCCGACGACTGTCCGAACTTCCATCGAGCTCTCGAACTCCCAACGTGATCATAGTCTTGACTCCGGCACAACTCCTATTGCATGTCTTACTTTCATCGTAGTTAATCTTGCACACTTATCTCAACATTTGGATTAGATAACAAATTACAATTGACGTCATCATCAAAATTCGAGATTCAATAAATTCGAGTTCATCCCACAAGGATCAGAATGCAATGGAGATGTCACTAGGAGGCGACATGGTGTAGCGGATCATGGTGGAACAGTTCATGGCAATGCGACACACATGATAAAGTCTCGTGAGGGACTAAATCATACGGAGGTATGATCGGGAGCTACTGGAAGCTCCACTTCGGCGAACAACACTATGGTAAGAAGGGCTATAGATTCAAGAAGTGAAGGCCATGTTATCGCAGAGGTAGGTCTTCCGTGCGTGCATCGAATTTTGCATCGAATGCGACACACACGACATAGTCCCGTGAGGGACTAGATCATACGGAGGTATGATCAGGAGCTACTAGAAGCTCCACTTCAGTGAACAACACGATGATAAGAATGGGTATGGATTCAAGGAGTGAAGGCCATGGTACCGCAGAGGTGGGTCTTTCGTGCGTGCATCGAATTTTGCATCGAATGAAAGCCTTGGTCATCAGCATATGGGGGATGTATTCCACCAATAGAAAAAGTTCGAATGCAAGTACCAGTAAGTCCTATGGGAGGGACTTGATCATGTAGAGGTATGATCGAAGCAGCTGGTGAGTTAGATTGCTCGAGAGCCCATATTCGCTTAAGGGACCCCGACAAGTCAGAGGACAAGGTCGAGTAAGCGAACGTTGCTACCAAGGAAGCTAAGGAGAACAGAATCGATGCAAACCCTCTAATGTGATGGCAGAGGCCATGCATGGGAGTTGTAGTCTGTCTTTCCATCGACCAAAGGGAGCTGCTTGGAGAAAACATAAGTGTTGAAGCAGGGGGTCGAAAGGGGCGAGGAAGCGACAACGAGTCTAGAGGGACTTAGCTACCCAAAATCAAGTATCGGTTAGAATGGAGGTGGACTCGGAGGAGTGCCACAGAGGCATATCTATTGATTGTGAAGAAAAGGGATGCAGATGTGAGGCGACGAATAGTAGTGCCATGGGCATTGCAGCGCCATGATACCGCAAAGGCGGGACTTCCATGAAAGTCATTGATCCCTTGCTCTCATGGAGGGAGAGCGCTTGGTCGTAAAAGGGGCCAAAGAGGTGAAGCATGCAGAGGCAATCTCTAAGTACCAAGACAAGGCTGAAGGGCAAAGGCCGAGGAACTTCGTAAGACCGGTGTCAATAAACTTCTCATCAAGATAGCCGAAAGTGAAGGACTTCGGGTCATACAAGAGTGTATAACCAAGGAATGAAGCAGGCAGTATACGGTGCTGTACCTTTATTACTTAGTGGAGTAGGCGGCAGGGTTGATGGAGAAGATGGTACAATCCTAGAGGTGACTAAACCTATGAGAGAATTACTCCAAGTTTGGGTGAAAACTTCCTGCATTCCAAAAGTTCGATGGCATTGAGAAGGTGAATCCCAGTAACTAACTAAATGCAAGGAGTGCAAACACTTCAAGTGCTTCAGAAGTGTGAGCAAAAAGTAGGCAAAGGCTAGTAACTGTTAGGATCAAGAGCACTAAGAGGGGGGGGGGGGGGGTGAATTAGTGCAGCGGAAAACTTTCTACGTTTAAAACTGAGTTCGTATGACAAAGTCGATTTCAGTAGAAAATTCGATTCGTAAATCACTTTAACTTGTGATTAGGCAAGAGGCAGTTAAAACGAATATGTTAAGGCAGTTTGCTGTTCTAATAGAAATCAGAATGTAAGCGCAAACTGAAATACGATGTTCGTACGAGAAAATCGATTTACGTCTAAACACGATTCGGAAAGTATTGAGCTTGGAAACGCAGACGTAAAAGAACAGAAGGTAGTAAGCTTTTGAAGGAGGTTTGCAGTAAGGAAAATAAGCTCAAGGTAAATGCAAACCAGAGATGATGAGAGTTTATAGTGGTTCGTGTTGAATCTCGTATTTTGATGATGAAACTACTTGATATATGTTTATGATTTAATTTACGTTTTGAGTGACGCAGGATGCTTCGATCAGGATGAGACAATTAAAGCAGGAAAATCATGTTGTGCCGAAGGAACATGTCAGAAGATTGGACGTCGGGCCGGTGGATCGGTCAACGTATCGACAGAAGGCTTCGGGCCGTGGAATCGGGCATCGGGCCAAGAAGAGTGGGTATTGTGACAAGGATATCGGAGTTGTGGAGTCAACTGGCCGATTGGGCAATTGGCTGCAGGAGAGGACGATGCGCCGAAGAATCGGACGAAGCGTCGAGGGACCAATGACATGTCGGACAACTTGGTTAATTGCTTAGGATTAATTGTCTCGATCGAGGTTTTGTTTTAAGTGTGCAGGATTAACTACGATGAAAGTTAGACAAGCAGCAGGAGTTGCGCCGGAGTCAAGTTCATGATCACGTTGGGAGTTCGAGAGTTCGACGGAAGTTCGGACGGTCGTCGGAGGTTCTGCGAGAACAAATCCGAGAAGTCCAAAGGCTTGTCAAGTGAAGCTCGTCGGAACTCGCCAAGTGGATCGTCGCAAAGTCCAGGAGTTTTTCGGAAGTCGCAGAAGAATCAGTGAGGGTTCATCGGATGATCGACGGAAGTTCGCCGGAAACTCGCCGGAAGAAGCGATTGACGCATCGGAGCAAAGCTGCAGAAATTGTCTTAGATTTAATCGTAGTTAGCATGTTGATTAAGTTGGAAAATGGGAGGTGATCCCATTAGCTTAATCTTGGGGCAATTGGGCCCCTGAGAAGATTGAAATTGGGTCGAATGGAGCTAACCATTCGGACCCTGATTGCACCAGGAGGTGCAACCGCCTAGGCCAGGAGGTGGCACCGCCTGGGCTAAGCCTCCTAGCAAGACTAGGCGGTGCAACCTCCCCAGCCAGGAGGTGGCACCGCCTGAGCTCAGTCTTCGAGCTAGACTGGCGGTGCAACCTCCCTGACAAAGAGGTGCCACCTCCTGAGCTTAGTCTTCGAGCTAGACTAGGCGGTGCAACCTCCCTGACAGAGAGGTGGCACCGCCTGAGCTTAGTCTTCGAGCAAGACTGGGCGGTGCAACCTCCCTGACAGAGAGGTGGCACCGCCTGAGCTCGGTCTTCGAGCTCTGCCAGGCGATGCAAGCTCTCCAGTCAAGAGGTGCAACCGCCTGATCCCGAAATTCCGGGATTTGATCGTTTTGAGCTCCAAATTTGAATTGGGTTGGGGCCTATAAATACCCCACCCATTCAGCACTAAAGGGATAACAGATCCACACCAAATTCTTAATCTTTTCAGTGATTCTAAGAGCTCAAATTTGTGTAAAGTCCAAAAGTTCTCCTCTTTTCTGTTCTTCAAGTCTTGAGTTGTAAAGAGAGAAGAGAAAGGATCTGTAAGGGTTGTCTCCTGAGCCCGTCAAAAGGAGAGAAACTGAAAAAGGGCAGTTAGCCTTCGCCTATTGAAGGAAGGCCCCTAATTGACGTTGGTAACCTCGCCGGTGGAGGAAGCCAAAAGTGGAGTAGCTCAAGACTGACCGAACCACTCTAAATCTCTGGTTTGCGTTTATTTTGAGCACTTTATCATTACTGCAAACCTCCTACATAGCTATTGCTCTTTGCACTTTTACAAACAAGTTTCTAAGTTCTAATCTTTCCGAATCAGGATTCAGACGTCAATAGGTGTTTTCGTACGATCTTTACATTGCAGCTTACATTTACGTCTTGAATCTGTTTATAACTGCGAACTATCTTATGAGCTTTTACGAACGAGTTTCCTTGCAGTTTACATTTACATTTTGATTCTATTTATAACTGCAAACTGTCTTCTGCAATTTTACGAACGAGTTTCAACATTTAGACGTAAAACTGCATTTAGACGTAAATCGGCTTTCCTCGCACAATCATCATATTTCAGTTTACGTTTACGTCTTGATTTCAACTGCATACTGCCATCTGCGAGTATACAAACGAGTTTCAAAGTTCAGACGTAAATCTGCGTCTAAGACGTAAATCTGTGTTTAGACGTAAATCTGCGTTTAGACGTAAATCTGCTTTTTGCAGATTACTTTTTGAGCTATACAATAGCAGCACATTGTCTTTATACTTCTGCTTAAACTGCGCTTAGATGTAAACTGTGTTTAGACTTAAACTACGCTTAGACGCAATCTGCGCTTAGACGCAAACTACGCTTAGACGCAATCTGCGCTTAGACGCAAACTGCGCTTAGACGCAATCTGAGTTTAGACGCAATCTGCATTTAGACGCAAACTGTGTTTAAACGTAAACTGCACTTAATCATAAGTAATCTTAGAATCGGCTTTTGCATCAAAATAGTTTTTATCGAACGAACGCAGCTTTCGTTTTTAATCGCTGAAAGATTTCCGCGGCACTAATTCACCCCCCCCCCCCCTCTTAGTGCTCTCGATCCTAACAATTGGTATCAGAGCGGGGTATTTCTCATTTCGGATTTACACCCGAGAGAAATGACTCTTCAAGAGGGCTTTTCGGTCTTTCGTCCACCGTTCTTTAACGGATTGGACTACACTTATTGGAAAACTCGAATGAGAGTTTTCTTAATTTCTCGAAATATGGATTTATGGAATATCGTTGAAAACGGTTTTCAACTTCCCTCTAAACCGATGAACGAATGGTCGGATTTGGAGAAGAAGTATTTTTCTTTAAACGCAAAGGCTATGAATGCCTTATTTTGCGCTTTGGACAAAAATGAGTTCAATCGGGTTTCTTTGTGCGAAACGGCTTTCGATATTTGGCGCACTCTTGAAATCACGCACGAGGGAACTAGTAGAGTCAAAGACTCGAAAGTTAATATTTTACTGCATGATTTCGAGCTTTTTCAATTGAAACCAAGCGAAACCATTGTTGACATGTACACCCGTTTTACGGATGTCGTCAATGGTTTAAAATCACTTGGTAAAAGCTTTTCGGATTTTGAACTCGTTAACAAAGTTTTGCGCTCACTTTCTAAAACTTGGGATTCAAAAGTAACTGCTATTCAGGAATCAAAAAACCTAAACAACTTACCACTTGAAGAACTAATTGGTTCATTGATGACATATGAAATAGTGCACAATGCACATGATGAACATATTAAACACAATCACCGTCCAAAGAACAGGAAGGATTTGGAACTCTGGACAAATGAATGCCACTTGAGCGATGACTCAAGTGACGAGGACAATGATGAACAAACCAACCTTCCAAAGAATAGGAAGGATTTGGGACATAGAACATTTGAAGACCACTCGAGCATAAGCTCAAGTGATGGTGAACTTAAACTACAAATGAAACGAAAATTAAAAAGCAAAAAGAATGGAACTACTTGCTTTAAAAGCAAGAAGAAGAACAAAAATTGGGATGAATCGAGCTCCTCTGAAGACGAGAAAGTCAACAAAAGCGAGGCGGCAAACTACACCTTACCAGCCTACGACATTGAGGTAATTAAAATGCCTTTGGTTTATTTTAAAATTACTTGATGCTTTCATGATATATTTTCTTTTTTAGTTTAGAATTAATTTTCTTGAAAATTACATGTTTAAAAATAAAAATACAAAAAATTATGATCATGCTGATAATTTCGAAAATGATAATATTGAATGATAAACAAATAAAATGATTTTGATCATGGTTAAGAAGTAACAATGTGTATCATGTTTGATTAACATTGTTGAATGAAATCACGTTTGATTTAAAGTAATGCATAAAGATGTAATATTAAATGGTTATTAACAATTTTATGCATGAGATTTTAAGTTATCCATGATCATGAGCTTGTTTGATCTTCTTGATTTAATTTCAAGATCTATAGCAAAAATCATGTCTGAATATATGAAAGTGTTAATTTCATTTTCGGATTCACTTAACAATTGGTATCCTAACAATCAGATTCTCTCATACACTTATGAAAAATATTTTTCTAAAATGGATTTGATGAAATGATTCCTGCTTATAAATTCCATCTTGAAATATGAATGATAGTGTTTTTGCTTGCAAAGATTTGTTTCACATTCATATCTCCTATGATTCATGTGCAGAAAAAGAATTTATAAATCATAATACAATGAGATTTCTTATGCAAAAATAAAGTGCTTTTGTGATTCTTTGCTAAAGAGAATAATCATAATCATGATCTTGATAATTATAACATGAAGCTCTTTATAAATCAAGATCGTTCATTATGTTGAATCTCGTATTTTGATGATGAAACTACTTGATATATGTTTATGATTTAATCTGCGTTTTGAGTGACGCAGGATGCTTCGATCAGGATGAGACAATTAAAGCAGGAAAATCATGTTGTGCCGAAGGAACATGTCAGAAGATTGGACGTCGGGCCGGTGGATCGGTCGACGTATCGACAGAAGGCTTCGGGCCGTGGACTCGGGCATCGGGCCAAGAAGAGCGGGTATTGTGCCAAGGATATCGGAGTTGCGGAGTCAACTGGCCGATTGGGCAATAGGCTGCACGAGAGGACGATGCGCCGAAGAATCGGACGAAGCGTCGAGGGACCAATGACATGTCGGACAACTTGGTTAATTGCTTAGGATTAATTGTCTCGATTGAAGTTTTGTTTTGTTGTGCAGGATTAACTATGATAACGATGAAGACATAAAGCGAAACAAAGTGTCGGAGTCAAGCGCGATGGATTTGTTGCGAGTTCGAGAGTTCGACGGAAGTCCGAAGATTCGTTGGGAGTTCGCGGAGCTCGCCGAGAAAGATCGGAGCTTGCCGAAGAAGCTCGTTGGAACTCGCTAAGAACAAATCGTGAAGTCTAGGAGCTTGCCGGGAGTCCGTAGAATGGTTTCCGAGAGTTCATCGGAAGACCGCCGGAAGTTTGCCGGAAGCTCGCTAGAAGAAGTCTTGACTTGCGGACTTTGTAATAGCTTAGAAAATGTCTTTAAATTCATAGTTAGCACGTTAATTAGGGTTAGGAATAGGTGTTAATCCTATAACCCAAGTAGGGGCCAATTAGGCCCAAGTTCGGACTGGTTTGGACCAAGTTTGGAGCCAAACCAAGTGAGCTGGAATAGTGAAGAGGTGCCACCTCTCCAGCCTGGAGGTGCCACCGCCAGGGTTGAGAGGTGCAACCTCTCCAGCCTGGAGGTGCCACCGCCAGGGCTGCGAGGTTGGGAGGTGCAACCGCCCCAGCCAGGAGGTGCAACCGCCTGGGCTGTGGGGTTGGGAGGTGCAACCGCCCCAGCCAAGAGGTTGCACCGCCAGAGCTCAAGTTCCGAGCTCTGCCAGGCGATGCAACCACCGAGCTCAGTCTTCGAGCTCTGGCAGAGAGGTGCATCAGCCTGAGCTCAGTCTCGAGCTCTGCCAGGTGATGCATTCACCAAGCTCAGTCTTCGAGCTCTGGCAGAGAGGTGGATCAGCCTGAGCTCAGCTTGGAGCTCTGCCAGGTGATGCAACCACCGAGCTCTGTTTCGAGCTCTGCCAGGTGATGCAATCACCAAGCTCAGTCTTCGAGCTCTGCCAGGTGATGCAACCATCGAGCTCAGTCTTCGAGCTCTGGCAGAGAGGAGCAATCGGCAGAGCTCAGTCTTCGAGCTCTGCCAGGCGGTGCCACCTCTCCAGTCGAGAGGTGCAACCGCCTGATCCCAGAATTCTGGGATTTGATCGATTTGATCGTTTTGAGCTCGAATTTTGAATTGGGTTGGGGCCTATAAATACCCCACCCATTCAGCACTGAATTGAAAAAGAACCAACCCGAAATCTTGATCTTTTCAGTGGTTCTTAGAGCTCAAAACTGCTAGTTTTCCTCCTCCTTCTGTTCTTCAAGTTTGAGTTGAAAAGAGAGGAGAGAAAACATCTGTAAAGGTTGTCTCCTAAGCCTGTCAAAAGGAGAGAAATTGTAAGAGGGAAGTTTGGCCTTCGCCCATTGAAGGAAGGCACCTAGTTGACGTCGGCAACCTCATCGGTGGAGGAAGCCAAAAGTGGAGTAGGTCAAGGCTGACCGAACCACTCTAAATCTCTGGTTTGCGTTTATTTTCGAGCACTTTATCATTACTGCAAACCTCCCTCATCACTGCTGCTCTCTGCGCTTTCACGAACAAGTTCTAAGTGCTGTTCTTCCAAATCTGCATTCAGACGTAAACTCGTATTTTCATACATTACAGTTTACGTTTACGTTTGATTCTGCAGAACTGTTTTCCGCGCTTTTACGAACGAGCTTCCTTGCAGTTTACGCTTACATTTTAATCCTATTAATAACTGCAATCTGTCCTCTACGATTTTACGAACGAGTTTCAACATTTAGACGTAAAACTGCGTTTAGACGTAAAACTGCGTTTAGACGTAAATCTGCGTCTAGACGTAAAACTGCGTTTAGACGTAAATCTGCGTTTAGACGTAAAACTGCGTTTAGACGTAAAACTGCGTTTAGACGTAAATCTGCGTTTAGACGTAAAACTGCATTTAGACGTAAAACTGCGTTTAGACGTAAATCTGCGTTTAGACGTAAATCTGCATTTAGACGTAAATCTGAGTTTAGACGCAAAACTGAGTTTAGACGCAAAACTGCGCTTAGACGCAAAACTGCGCTTAGACGCAATCTGCGCTTAAACGCAAAACTGCACTTAGACGCAATCTGCGCTTAGACGCAAACTGCACTTAGATACAAACTGAGAATTTGCTTTTGCATCATAATAGTTTTTGAACAAACGCAGCTTTTGGTTTTTAATCGCTGTAAGATTTCCACTGCACTAATTCACCCCCCCCTCTTAGTGCTCTCGATCCTAACAATTGGTATCAGAGCGGGTTATTTCTCATTTCGGATTTACACCCGAGAGAAATGACTTTTCAAGAGGGCTGTTCGGTCTTTCGTCCACCGTTCTTTAACGGATTGGACTACACTTATTGGAAAACTCGAATGAGAGTTTTCTTAATCTCTCTAAATCTGGATTTATGGAATATCATTGAAAACGGTTTTCAACTTCCCTCCAAACCGATGAACGAATGGTCGGTTTTGGAGAAGAAGAATTTTTCTTTAAACGCAAAGGCTATGAATGCCTTATTTTGCGCATTGGACAAAAATGAGTTCAATCGGATTTCTACGTGTGAAACGGCTTTCGATATTTGGCGCACTCTTGAAATCACGCACGAGGGAACTAGTAGAGTCAAAGACTCGAAAGTTAATATTCTACTGCTTGATTTCGAGCTTTTTCATATGAAACCAAGCGAAACCGTTGTTGACATGTACACCCGTTTTACGGATGTCGTCAATGGTTTAAAATCACTTGGTAAAAGCTTTTCGGATTTTGAACTCGTTAACAAAGTTTTGCGCTCACTTTCTAAAACTTGGGATTCAAAAGTAACTGCTATTCAAGAATCGAAAAACTTGAACCATTTTCCACTTGAAGAACTAATTGGTTCATTGATCACATATGAAATGACGTGCAATGCACGTGAAGAACTTGAGAACCACCTTCCAAAGAACAGGAAGGATTTGGAACTCTGGACAAATGAATGCCACTTGAGCGATGACTCAAGTGATGAGGACAATGATGAACAAACCAACCTTCCAAAGAACAGGAAGGATTTGGGACATAGAACATTTGAAGACCACTCGAGCATAAGCTCAAGTGATGGTGAACTTAAAATGAAACGAAAATTAAAAAGCAAAAAGAATGGAACTACTTGCTTTAAACGCAAGAAGAAGAACAAAAATTGGGATGAATCGAGCTCCTCCGAAGAAGAGAAAGTCAACAAAAGCAAGGCGGCAAACTACGCCTTAACAGCCTACAATGATGAGGTAATCGAAATCCCCCTAATTTACTTCGAAATTACATGATGCATTTCATGATGCATTTTTCTTTTTCTTTAAATTTTCTTGAAAATTATATTTTTAATAATTTAATAATGAAAATGCAAAAATATGATCATGCTTGTAATCTTGAAAATGATAATGAAAATTGCATGTCTCATGTTAATGCAAGATAGAAATCTAATGATTTTACACCTAGTGAGATTAATCTTATTTATGTGCTTGAGAAGCAAGAATGTATATTTTGATGATTTTCATATTGCTTTTCAATGACGATACATGGCTTTTGTCTGGAAGGCTTGATATTTTTCATTGTCTTTGTTTATTAAATATAATGTATGGTTTTGACATAAAAATAAAGATTTGAGCATGCTATTATAAAGTCAATCATAAATTAAAACTAAAGAAGTTTTAGGCATTTATAAGAATCATTCAAAATTATGTTCAATGAAACCTTGCTTAATGTTGCAATGAAAATATTAAAGTTATACTTGATGATTTCAGATTTGACAAATGCTACACTTTAAATATGAATCATTCTTCAATCAGATTAAATGCTTCAATCATTTTCTATCTCTAAGAGTTCTCGATTGTGGTGAAATACAAGTGATAAATTCATTTATAATATCTTGTAAATCACTTGAATTATGAATGAGTTTTTTTTTTTCTTTTTTATGATGTGTTAAAAGAATCACTTAAAAAGAAAATGTTTTTCCCATTTTATCGAGATTAATGATTTCATGATATTATGTGAATCTCGAAACTGATTTTGATGAAATAGTAATAACGTTATTCATGTTATGAATCTTAAAAATGATAATATGCTTCATGTGATAATATGAATACATGAAACACTTATGATATTCTGTGTATTCATAAAATATTTATCTCATCATCCAATAACTCTTCTTGATATTCCCTATGAGATGAAATGAAATAATGCATGAAATACAAATGAGAAGTTAATGATCATGCATAATAGGATGTAATGAATTCTAGATACCATCGTTTGAATATCTATGATCATGCTGCCAAAATGATATATCATGAATGCTTGAATATCATGTTTGATATGCTCATGATGATAATTGATTTTTCAGTATCATGCATAAATCTTTTGAAATGTAATGTTAATGAATTTGTGCATTGAAACTATAATGATGCACAAATAAGAATGATTACTTACCTTTGTCATGATTTAGAAATTGATGTAAAGGGTTTTTCCCTTGTTGACAATGACAAAGGGGGAGATAGCTAGCTTGTACAAGTCAAGAAGATGCAAAAACTTGATTTGCCAGCTTACCTATTTTAAGAAGCAAAGATTGCTAACTTGCTTATTTCAAGAAGAAAAATTGTCTTCTTGAACATCACTATCTTGAATATCTCAAGAAGCAAAACTTGCAATTTGCACATTGTAATAGGAAGCAAGAATCATGAGCTTACACAAGAAATTTATCTTGGATTTGCTTTCGAAATTTTTGCTAGCTTATATATTGTGAAACTTGTATATCGTAAAAATTGCTAGCTTGTTGGTCTAAAGAGAAGCAAAAAGTTGCTATCTCAAAAGAAGCAAATGTGCTATCTTGCCTATCTCAAGAGGCAAAAATGCTAACTTGCGCATCTAGCAAAGTGAGCAAAATTTTCAAGAAGCAAGAGTTGCCTTCTTGAACATCTCTAATTTGCTAGCTTGCATGATGTAGAACTTGCTATCTTGAACATTACCAAAAGTGCTATCTTATATGCTATAAAACTTGCATATCTAAAACTTGATAGCATGAATGTTCTAAGCATGATGTAACACTTGCTAAATCTTCTAGCTCCAAGATTGCATGATGATAAAACTTGATACTATGTTTTTCATGCAAAGAGAAGAACCAATATCACAAACACTTGATTGTAGTACTTCTCCTTTTTGTTGATGACAAAGGGGGAGAAGTATGTTGATGACATGACATGTGATGCATAAGTTTATGCATAAGTTCATGTTGACGTATTGCAAGTATTCATGATGAATATTGCAATGACTTGAATTCAGTTTGAATTCAAGGTTCTATCAATATGGTATATTGATAGGGGGAGTTTGTTTAAACTCCGGGAGTTAAGTTTAACTCCGTCATCAAGTGGTTGTCATCATCAAAAAGGGGGAGATTGTTGAATCTCGTATTTTGATGATGAAACTACTTGATATATGTTTATGATTTAATCTGCGTTTTGAGTGACGCAGGATGCTTCGATCAGGATGAGACAATTAAAGCAGGAAAATCATGTTGTGCCGAAGGAACATGTTAGAAGATTGGACGTCGGGCCGGTGGATCGGTCGACGTATCGACAGAAGGCTTCGGGCCGTGGACTCGGGCATCGGGCCAAGAAGAGCGGGTATTGTGCCAAGGATATCGGAGTTGCGGAGTCAACTGGCCGATTGGGCAATAGGCTGCACGAGAGGACGATGCGCCGAAGAATCGGACGAAGCGTCGAGGGACCAATGACATGTCGGACAACTTGGTTAATTGCTTAGGATTAATTGTCTCGATTGAAGTTTTGTTTTGTTGTGCAGGATTAACTATGATAACGATGAAGACATAAAGCGAAACAAAGTGTCGGAGTCAAGCGCGATGGATTTGTTGCGAGTTCGAGAGTTCGACGGAAGTCCGAAGATTCGTTGGGAGTTCGCGGAGCTCGCCGAGAAAGATCGGAGCTTGCCGAAGAAGCTCGTTGGAACTCGCTAAGAACAAATCGTGAAGTCTAGGAGCTTGCCGGGAGTCCGCAGAATGGTTTCCGAGAGTTCATCGGAAGACCGCCGGAAGTTTGCCGGAAGCTCGCTAGAAGAAGTCTCGACTTGCGGACTTTGTAATAGCTTAGAAAATGTCTTTAAATTCATAGTTAGCACGTTAATTAGGGTTAGGAATAGGTGTTAATCCTATAACCCAAGTAGGGGCCAATTAGGCCCAAGTTCGGACTGGTTTGGACCAAGTTTGGAGCCAAACCAAGTGAGCTGGAATAGTGAAGAGGTGCCACCTCTCCAGCCTGGAGGTGCCACCGCCAGGGTTGAGAGGTGCAAAGTATGTTGATGACATGACATGTGATGCATAAGTTTATGCATAAGTTCATGTTGACGTATTGCAAGTATTCATGATGAATATTGCAATGACTTGAATTCAGTTTGAATTCAAGGTTCTATCAATATGGCATATTGATAGGGGGAGTTTGTTTAAACTCCGGGAGTTAAGTTTAACTCCGTCATCAAGTGGTTGTCATCATCAAAAAGGGGGAGATTGTTGAATCTCGTATTTTGATGATGAAACTACTTGATATATGTTTATGATTTAATCTGCGTTTTGAGTGACGCAGGATGCTTCGATCAGGATGAGACAATTAAAGCAGGAAAATCATGTTGTGCCGAAGGAACATGTCAGAAGATTGGACGTCGGGCCGGTGGATCGGTCGACGTATCGACAGAAGGCTTCGGGCCGTGGACTCGGGCATCGGGCCAAGAAGAGCGGGTATTGTGCCAAGGATATCGGAGTTGCGGAGTCAACTGGCCGATTGGGCAATAGGCTGCACGAGAGGACGATGCGCCGAAGAATCGGACGAAGCGTCGAGGGACCAATGACATGTCGGACAACTTGGTTAATTGCTTAGGATTAATTGTCTCGATTGAAGTTTTGTTTTGTTGTGCAGGATTAACTATGATAACGATGAAGACATAAAGCGAAACAAAGTGTCGGAGTCAAGCGCGATGGATTTGTTGCGAGTTCGAGAGTTCGACGGAAGTCCGAAGATTCGTTGGGAGTTCGCGGAGCTCGCCGAGAAAGATCGGAGCTTGCCGAAGAAGCTCGTTGGAACTCGCTAAGAACAAATCGTGAAGTCTAGGAGCTTGCCGGGAGTCCGCAGAATGGTTTCCGAGAGTTCATCGGAAGACCGCCGGAAGTTTGCCGGAAGCTCGCTAGAAGAAGTCTTGACTTGCGGACTTTGTAATAGCTTAGAAAATGTCTTTAAATTCATAGTTAGCACGTTAATTAGGGTTAGGAATAGGTGTTAATCCTATAACCCAAGTAGGGGCCAATTAGGCCCAAGTTCGGACTGGTTTGGACCAAGTTTGGAGCCAAACCAAGTGAGCTGGAATAGTGAAGAGGTGCCACCTCTCCAGCCTGGAGGTGCCACCGCCAGGGTTGAGAGGTGCAACCTCTCCAGCCTGGAGGTGCCACCGCCAGGGCTGCGAGGTTGGGAGGTGCAACCGCCCCAGCCAGGAGGTGCAACCGCCTGGGCTGTGGGGTTGGGAGGTGCAACCGCCCCAGCCAAGAGGTTGCACCGCCAGAGCTCAAGTTCCGAGCTCTGCCAGGCGATGCAACCACCGAGCTCAGTCTTCGAGCTCTGGCAGAGAGGTGCATCAGCCTGAGCTCAGTCTCGAGCTCTGCCAGGTGATGCATTCACCAAGCTCAGTCTTCGAGCTCTGGCAGAGAGGTGGATCAGCCTGAGCTCAGCTTGGAGCTCTGCCAGGTGATGCAACCACCGAGCTCTGTTTCGAGCTCTGCCAGGTGATGCAATCACCAAGCTCAGTCTTCGAGCTCTGCCAGGTGATGCAACCATCGAGCTCAGTCTTCGAGCTCTGGCAGAGAGGAGCAATCGGCAGAGCTCAGTCTTCGAGCTCTGCCAGGCGGTGCCACCTCTCCAGTCGAGAGGTGCAACCGCCTGATCCCAGAATTCTGGGATTTGATCGATTTGATCGTTTTGAGCTCGAATTTTGAATTGGGTTGGGGCCTATAAATACCCCACCCATTCAGCACTGAATTGAAAAAGAACCAACCCGAAATCTTGATCTTTTCAGTGGTTCTTAGAGCTCAAAACTGCTAGTTTTCCTCCTCCTTCTGTTCTTCAAGTTTGAGTTGAAAAGAGAGGAGAGAAAACATCTGTAAAGGTTGTCTCCTAAGCCTGTCAAAAGGAGAGAAATTGTAAGAGGGAAGTTTGGCCTTCGCCCATTGAAGGAAGGCACCTAGTTGACGTCGGCAACCTCATCGGTGGAGGAAGCCAAAAGTGGAGTAGGTCAAGGCTGACCGAACCACTCTAAATCTCTGGTTTGCGTTTATTTTCGAGCACTTTATCATTACTGCAAACCTCCCTCATCACTGCTGCTCTCTGCGCTTTCACGAACAAGTTCTAAGTGCTGTTCTTCCAAATCTGCATTCAGACGTAAACTCGTATTTTCATACATTACAGTTTACGTTTACGTTTGATTCTGCAGAACTGTTTTCCGCGCTTTTACGAACGAGCTTCCTTGCAGTTTACGCTTACATTTTAATCCTATTAATAACTGCAATCTGTCCTCTACGATTTTACGAACGAGTTTCAACATTTAGACGTAAAACTGCGTTTAGACGTAAAACTGCGTTTAGACGTAAATCTGCGTCTAGACGTAAAACTGCGTTTAGACGTAAATCTGCGTTTAGACGTAAAACTGCGTTTAGACGTAAAACTGCGTTTAGACGTAAATCTGCGTTTAGACGTAAAACTGCGTTTAGACGTAAAACTGCGTTTAGACGTAAATCTGCGTTTAGACGTAAATCTGCATTTAGACGTAAATCTGAGTTTAGACGCAAAACTGAGTTTAGACGCAAAACTGCGCTTAGACGCAAAACTGCGCTTAGACGCAATCTGCGCTTAAACGCAAAACTGCACTTAGACGCAATCTGCGCTTAGACGCAAACTGCACTTAGATACAAACTGAGAATTTGCTTTTGCATCATAATAGTTTTTGAACAAACGCAGCTTTTGGTTTTTAATCGCTGTAAGATTTCCGCTGCACTAATTCACCCCCCCCTCTTAGTGCTCTCGATCCTAACACATTATGCTCCCTACATTTATCAAAAAGGAGTTCTTCAAATGAAATGTAATTCAATGAAGTGTCATATTGATATCTTGAAACTTGGAATATTTTAAAATGTGATCTTGATAAGAATGTTTCAAGTTGCACTTTGTACTATATCTTTTCGAATGAATCATGAGCCTTCATATCATATATTTCATAATACAAGATTTCTTTGCCTTATGTCTTGAACTTTCATGCTTATCTTAATTTGGCATATAAAGACTAAGGCATGCTTAGATGAAAAATAATCTCTTAAAAAAAAAAAAATGCTTTTCCCATCTGATCGAGATTAATGATTTCATGATATTTTATGAATCTCGAAATTAATTTTAATGACTTGATTATGAATTTCAAGTTAATGATTTGATTTGAATAAGTTTTATCTAAATCATAATCTTGATCTTGCAAAATTGAAGTCACAAATAATATCTTGTGGTATTCATGAATTGATACTCACAATATGAAAGTATTGATATTCATGACTTGAATTGGATTGAAACATTGTATGCTTAAATTAATCAGTCTCCTTTGTTTCAAAAATTCCTTAAATGCCTTATGTGATGATTGAAAACTAACTTGCTTTATAATGAATCACGAATCATGACTTGATCCATGATGTAAATGCCTTGAAATGATTGAAATATTTAACACTTTTATGATCTTCCCCCTACTTTCATCTTATTTTCAATGATAAAATGGGGAGAAGTTTCGATCATACATGGTAGGATAATAATTTGACAAAGTTGATACCATCATGATATGAAACATTTATGATGTGCAATTATGCATGCAATACTTGTGCTTTCTAATTATGATGTGATGTATTGCATATGATGTAAATCATGATTTAAAATGCTATGAGTGCCAAGTTACACATTTTGAGAAGAAATTGTTATATTGAAACATTAATGTAATTATGAATGGTGATATGATATCATGCATGTAATACTTCAACTTATGATAATGATGCATGTAATGATAAAATATTCATGATGAAAAATTGTCTTGACATTCATAACTTGATTATTCATCCTTTGTCATGATTTTGAAATCGTTGTAAAAGGAAAAAAGAACTACAAAACTGTATTCTCTCTTTCTTTTTTACAATGACAAAGGGGGAGATAGCTAGCTTGTACAAGTCAAGAAGATGCAAAAACTTCATTGCTAGCTTGTTGGTCTAAAGAGAAGCAAAAAGTTGCTATCTCAAAAGAAGCAAATGTGCTATCCTGCCTATCTCAAGAGGCAAAAATGCTAACTTGTGCATCTAGCAAAGTGAGCAAAATTTTCAAGAAGCAAGAGTTGCCTTCTTGAACATCTCTAATTTGCTAGCTTGCATGATGTAGAACTTGCTATCTTGAACATTACCAAAAGTGCTATCTTATATGCTATAAAACTTGCATATCTAAAACTTGATAGCATGAATGTTCTAAGCATGATTCAACACTTGCTATATTTTCTAGCAAAATTGCATGATGATAAAACTTGATATTATGTTTTTCATGCAATGAGTTGAACCAATAACACAAACACTTGATTGTGATACTTCTCCTTTTTGTTGATGACAAAGGGGGAGAAGTATGTTGATGAAAGTATGTTGATGATATGACATGTGATGCATAAGTTTACGTATATGTTCATGTTGACATGTTGCAAGTATTCATGATGAATATTTCAATGACTTGAATTCAGTTTGAATTCAAGGTTCTATCAATATGGCATATTGATACGGGCAGTTTGTTTAAACTCCGGGAGTTAAGTTTAACTCCGTCATCAAGTGGTTATTATCATCAAAAAGGGGGAGATTGTTCAATCTCGTATTTTGATGATGAAACTACTTGATATATGTTTATGATTTAATCTGCGTTTTGAGTGACGCAGGATGCTTCGATCAGGATGAGACAATTAAAGTAGGAAAATCATGTTGTGCCGAAGGAACATGTCAGAAGATTGGACGTCGGGCCGGTGGATCGGTCAACGTATCGACAGAAGGCTTCGGGCCGTGGAATCGGGCATCGGGCCAAGAAGACCGGGTATTGTGCCAAGGATATCGGAGTTGCGGAGTCAACTGGCCGATTGGGCAATAGGCTGTAGGAGAGGACGATGCGCCGAAGAATCGGACGAAGCGTCGAGGGACCAATGACATGTCGGACAACTTGGTTAATTGCTTAGGATTAATTGTCTCGATCGAAGTTTTGTTTTAAGTGTGCAGGATTAACTACAATGAAAGTTAGACAAGCAGCAAGAGTTGCGCCGGAGTCAAGTTCATGATCACGTTGGGAGTTCGAGAGTTCGACGGAAGTTCGGACGGTCGTCGGAGGTTCTGCGAGAACAGATCCGAGAAGTCCAGAAGCTTGCCAAGCGAAGCTCGTCGGAACTCGCCAAGTGGATCGTCGCAAAGTCCAGGAGTTTGCCGGAAGTCCGCAGAAGAATCACCGAGGGTTCATCGGATGATCGACGGAAGTTCGCCGGAAGAAGCGATTGACGCATCGGAGCAAAGCTGCAGAAATTGTCTTAGATTTAATCGTTGTTAGCACGTTGATTAAGTTGGAAAATGGGAGGTGATCTCATTAGCTTAATCTTGGGGCAATTGGGCCCTTGAAAAGATTGAAATTGGGCCGAATGGAGCTAACCATTCGGACCCTGATTGCACCAGGAGGTGCAACCGCCTAGGCCAGGAGGTGGCACCACCTGGGCTAAGC
The DNA here is from genome assembly GCF_036884655.1 of Musa acuminata AAA Group. Lineage (NCBI taxonomy): Eukaryota > Viridiplantae > Streptophyta > Magnoliopsida > Zingiberales > Musaceae > Musa > Musa acuminata. Next base: position 37,114,235 of record NC_088346.1, on the reverse strand, counting down.
CTCCCAACGAGACTGGGCGGTGCAACCTCCCCAGCCAGGAGGTGGCACCGCCTGAGCTCAGTCTTCGAGCTAGACTGGGCGGTGCAACCTCCCTGATAGAGAGGTGGCACCTCCTGAGCTCAGTCTTCGAGCTAGACTAGGCGGTGCAACCTCCCTGACAGAGAGGTGGCACCGCCTGAGCTCGGTCTTCGAGCTCTGCCAGGTGGTGCAACCTCTCCAGTCAAGAGGTGCAACCGCCTGATCCCGAAATTTCGGGATTTGATCGTTTTGAGCTCCAAATTTGAATTGGGTTGGGGCCTATAAATACCCCACCCATTCAGCACTAAAGGGATAACAGATCCACACCAAATTCTTGATCTTTTCAGTGATTCTAAGAGCTCAAATTTGTGTAAAGTCCAAAAGTTCTCCTCTTTTCTGTTCTTCAAGTCTTGAGTTGTAAAGAGAGGAGAGAAAGGATCTGTAAGGGTTGTCTCCTGAGCCCGTCAAAAGGAGAGAAACTGAAAAAGGGCAATTGGCCTTCGCCTATTGAAGGAAGGCCCCTAGTTGACGTCGGTGACCTCGCCGGTGGAGGAAGCCAATAGTGGAGTAGGTCAAGACTGACCAAACCACTCTAAATCTCTGGTTTGCGTTTATTTTGAGCACTTTATCATTACTGCAAACCTCCTGTATAGCTACTGCTCTCTGCGCTTTTACAAACAAGTTTCTAAGTTCTAATCTTTCCGAATCTGGATTCAGACGTCAATAGGTGTTTTCGTACGATCTTTACATTGCAGCTTACATTTACGTCTTGAATCTGTTTATAATTGCGAACTGTCTTCTGCGCTTTTACGAACGAGTTTCCTTGCAGTTTACATTTACATTTTGATTCTCTTTATAACTGCAAACTGTCTTCTGCAATTTTACGAACGAGTTTCAACATTTAGACGTAAAACTGCATTTAGACGTAAATCGGCTTTCCTCGCACAATCATCAGATTTCAGTTTACGTTTATGTCTTGATTTCAACTGCATACTGCCTTCTGCGAGTATACAAACGAGTTTCAAAGTTCAGACGTAAATCTGCGTTTAAGACGTAAATCTACGTTTAGACGTAAATCTACGTTTAGACGTAAATCTGCGTTTAGACGTAAATCTGCTTTTTGCAGATTACTTTTTGAGCTATACAATAGTAGCACATTGTCTTTATACTTCTGCTTAAACTGCGCTTAGACGCAAACTGTGTTTAGACGTAAATTGCGCTTAGACGCAATCTGCGCTTAGACGTAAACTGCGCTTAGACGCAATCTGAGTTTAGACGCAATCTGCATTTAGACGCAAACTGCATTTAAACGTAAACTGCACTTAATCATACGTAATCTTAGAATCGGCTTTTGCATCAAAATAGTTTTTATCGAACGAACGCAGCTTTCGTTTTTAATCGCTGAAATATTTCCGCTGCACTAATTCACCCCCCCCCCCCTCTTAGTGCTCTCGATCCTAACAATTGGTATCAGAGCGGGGTATTTCTCATTTCGGATTTACACCCGAGAGAAATGACTCTTCAAGAGGGCTTTTCGGTCTTTCGTCCACCGTTCTTTAACGGATTGGACTACACTTATTGGAAAACTCGAATGAGAGTTTTCTTAATTTCTCTAAATCTGGATTTATGGAATATCATTGAAAACAGTTTTCAACTTCCCTCTAAACCGATGAACGAATGGTCGGATTTAGAGAAGAAGTATTTTTCTTTAAACGGAAAGGCTATGAATGCCTTATTTTGCGCTTTGGACAAAAATGAGTTAAATCGGGTTTCTTTGTGCGAAACGACTTTCGATATTTGGCGCACTCTTGAAATATGCACGAGGGAACTAGTAGAGTCAAAGACTCGAAAGTTAATATTTTACTGCATGATTTCGAGCTTTTTCATATGAAACCAAGCGAAACCATTGTTGACATGTACACCCGTTTTACGGATGTCGTCAATGGTTTAAAATCACTTAGTAAAAGCTTTTTGGATTTTGAACTAGTTAACAAAGTTTTGCGCTCACTTTCTAAAACTTGGGATTCAAAAGTAACTGCTATTCAAGAATCAAAAAACCTAAACAACTTACCACTTGAAGAACTAATTGGTTCATTGATGACATATGAAATGGTACACAATCACCTTCCAAAGAACAGGAAGGATTTGGAACTCTGGACAAATGAATGCCACTTGAGCGATGACTCAAGTGATGAGGACAATGATGAACAAACCAACCTTCCAAAGAACAGGAAGGATTTGGGACATAGAACATTTGAAGACCACTGGAGTATAAGCTCAAGTGATGGTGAACTTAAACTACAAATGAAACGAAAATTAAAAAGCAAAAAGAATGGAACTACTTGCTTTAAACGCAAGAAGAAGAACAAAAATTGGGATGAATCGAGCTCCTCTGAAGACGAGAAAGTCAACAAAAGCGAGGCGGCAAACTACACCTTACCAGCCTACGACATTGAGGTAATTAAAATGCCTTTGGTTTATTTTAAAATTACTTGATGCTTTCATGATATATTTTCTTTTTTAGTTTAGAATTAATTTTCTTGAAAATTACATGTTTAAAAATAAAAATACAAAAAATTATGATCATGCTGATAATTTCGAAAATGATAATATTGCATGATAAACAAATAAAATGATTTTGATCATGGTTAAGAAGTAATAATGTGTATCATGTTTGATTAACATTGTTGAATGAAATCACGTTTGATTTAAAGTAATACATAAAGATGTAATATTAAATGGTTATTAATAATTTTATGCATGAGATTTTATGTTATCCATGATCATGAGCTTGTTTGATCTTCTTGATTTAATTTCAAGATCTATAGCAAAAATCATGTCTGAATATATGAAAGTGTTAATTTCATTTTCGGATTCACTTAACAATTGGTATCCTAACAATCAGATTCTCTCATACACTTATGAAAAATATTTTTCTAAAATGGATTTGATGAAATGATTCCTGCTTATAAATTCCATCTTGAAATATGAATGATAGTGTTTTTGCTTGCAAAGATTTGTTTCACATTCATATCTCCTATGATTCATGTGCAGAAAAAGAATTTATAAATCATAATACAATGAGATTTCTTATGCAAAAATAAAGTGCTTTTGTGATTCTTTGCTAAAGAGAATAATCATAATCATGATCTTGATAATTATAACATGAAGCTCTTTATAAATCAAGATCGTTCATTATGCTCCCTACATTTATCAAAAAGGAGTTCTTCAAATGAAATGTAATTCAATGAAGTGTCATATTGATATCTTGAAACTTGGAATATTTTAAAATGTGATCTTGATAAGAATGTTTCAAGTTGCTCTTTGTACTATATCTTTTCGAATGAATCATGAGCATTGATATTATATATTTTATAATACAAGATTTCTTTGCCTTATGTCTTGAACTTTCATGCTTATCTTAATTTGGCATATAAAGACTAAGGCATGCTTAGAAAAAAAAGAATCTCTTAAAAAAAAAAAAATGCTTTTCCCATCTGATCGAGATTAATGATTTCATGATATTTTGTGAATCTCGAAATTAATTTTAATGACTTGATTATGAATTTCAAGTTAATGATTTGATTTGAATAAGTTTTATCTAAATCATAATCTTGATCTTGCAAAATTGAAGTCACAAATAATATCTTGTGGTATTCATGAATTGATACTCACAATATGAAAGCATTGATATTCATGACATGAATTGGATTGAAACATTGTATGCTTAAATTAATCAGTCTCCTATGTTTCAAAAATTCCTTAAATGCCTTATGTGATGATTGAAAACTAACTTGCTTTATGATGAATCACAAATTATGACTTGATCCATGATGTAAATGCCTTGAAATGATTGAAATATTTAACACTTTTATGCTCTTCCCCCTACTTTCTTCTTATTTTCAATGATAAAATGGGGAGAAGTTTTGATCATACATTGTAGGATAATAATTTGACAAAATTGATACCATCATGAAACATTTATGATGTGCAATTATGCATGCAATACTTGTGCTTTCTAATTATGATGTGATGTATTGCATATGATGTAAATCATGATTTAAAATGCTATGAGTGCCAAGTTACACATTTTGAGAAGAAATTGTTATATTGAAACATTAATGTAATTATGAATGGTGATATGATATCATGCATGTAATACTTCAACTTATGATAATGATGCAGGTAATGATAAAATATTCATGATGAAAAATTGTCTTGACATTCATAACTTGATTATTCATCCTTTGTCATGATTTTGAAATCGTTGTAAAAGGAAAAAAGAACTACAAAACTGTATTCTCTCTTTCTTTTTTACAATGACAAAGGGGGAGATAGCTAGCTTGTACAAGTCAAGAAGATGCAAAAACTTCATTGCTAGCTTGTTGGTCTAAAGAGAAGCAAAAAGTTGCTATCTCAAAAGAAGCAAATGTGCTATCCTGCCTATCTCAAGAGGCAAAAATGCTAACTTGTGCATCTAGCAAAGTGAGCAAAATTTTCAAGAAGCAAGAGTTGCCTTCTTGAACATCTCTAATTTGCTAGCTTGCATGATGTAGAACTTGCTATCTTGAACATTACCAAAAGTGCTATCTTATATGCTATAAAACTTGCATATCTAAAACTTGATAGCATGAATGTTCTAAGCATGATTCAACACTTGCTATATTTTCTAGCAAAATTGCATGATGATAAAACTTGATATTATGTTTTTCATGCAATGAGTTGAACCAATAACACAAACACTTGATTGTGATACTTCTCCTTTTTGTTGATGACAAAGGGGGAGAAGTATGTTGATGAAAGTATGTTGATGACATGACATGTGATGCATAAGTTTACGTATATGTTCATGTTGACATGTTGCAAGTATTCATGATGAATATTTCAATGACTTGAATTCAGTTTGAATTCAAGGTTCTATCAATATGGCATATTGATAGGGGCAGTTTGTTTAAACTCCGGGAGTTAAGTTTAACTCCGTCATCAAGTGGTTATTATCATCAAAAAGGGGGAGATTGTTCAATCTCGTATTTTGATGATGAAACTACTTGATATATGTTTATGATTTAATCTGCGTTTTGAGTGACGCAGGATGCTTCGATCAGGATGAGACAATTAAAGCAGGAAAATCATGTTGTGCCGAAGGAACATGTCAGAAGATTGGACGTCGGGCCGGTGGATCGGTCAACGTATCGACAGAAGGCTTCGGGCCGTGGAATCGGGCATCGGGCCAAGAAGACCGGGTATTGTGCCAAGGATATCGGAGTTGCGGAGTCAACTGGCCGATTGGGCAATAGGCTGTAGGAGAGGACGATGCGCCGAAGAATCGGACGAAGCGTCGAGGGACCAATGACATGTCGGACAACTTGGTTAATTGCTTAGGATTAATTGTCTCGATCGAAGTTTTGTTTTAAGTGTGCAGGATTAACTACAATGAAAGTTAGACAAGCAGCAAGAGTTGCGCCGGAGTCAAGTTCATGATCACGTTGGGAGTTCGAGAGTTCGACGGAAGTTCGGACGGTCGTCGGAGGTTCTGCGAGAACAGATCCGAGAAGTCCAGAAGCTTGCCAAGCGAAGCTCGTCGGAACTCGCCAAGTAGATCGTCGCAAAGTCCAGGAGTTTGCCGGAAGTCCGCAGAAGAATCACCGAGGGTTCATCGGATGATCGACGGAAGTTCGCCGGAAGAAGCGATTGACGCATCGGAGCAAAGCTGCAGAAATTGTCTTAGATTTAATCGTTGTTAGCACGTTGATTAAGTTGGAAAATGGGAGGTGATCTCATTAGCTTAATCTTGGGGCAATTGGGCCCTTGAAAAGATTGAAATTGGGCCGAATGGAGCTAACCATTCGGACCCTGATTGCACCAGGAGGTGCAACCGCCTAGGCCAGGAGGTGGCACCACCTGGGCTAAGCCTCCCAACGAGACTGGGCGGTGCAACCTCCCCAGCCAGGAGGTGGCACCGCCTGAGCTCAGTCTTCGAGCTAGACTGGGCGGTGCAACCTCCCTGATAGAGAGGTGGCACCTCCTGAGCTCAGTCTTCGAGCTAGACTAGGCGGTGCAACCTCCCTGACAGAGAGGTGGCACCGCCTGAGCTCGGTCTTCGAGCTCTGCCAGGTGGTGCAACCTCTCCAGTCAAGAGGTGCAACCGCCTGATCCCGAAATTTCGGGATTTGATCGTTTTGAGCTCCAAATTTGAATTGGGTTGGGGCCTATAAATACCCCACCCATTCAGCACTAAAGGGATAACAGATCCACACCAAATTCTTGATCTTTTCAGTGATTCTAAGAGCTCAAATTTGTGTAAAGTCCAAAAGTTCTCCTCTTTTCTGTTCTTCAAGTCTTGAGTTGTAAAGAGAGGAGAGAAAGGATCTGTAAGGGTTGTCTCCTGAGCCCGTCAAAAGGAGAGAAACTGAAAAAGGGCAATTGGCCTTCGCCTATTGAAGGAAGGCCCCTAGTTGACGTCGGTGACCTCGCCGGTGGAGGAAGCCAATAGTGGAGTAGGTCAAGACTGACCAAACCACTCTAAATCTCTGGTTTGCGTTTATTTTGAGCACTTTATCATTACTGCAAACCTCCTGCATAGCTACTGCTCTCTGCGCTTTTACAAACAAGTTTCTAAGTTCTAATCTTTCCGAATCTGGATTCAGACGTCAATAGGTGTTTTCGTACGATCTTTACATTGCAGCTTACATTTACGTCTTGAATCTGTTTATAATTGCGAACTGTCTTCTGCGCTTTTACGAACGAGTTTCCTTGCAGTTTACATTTACATTTTGATTCTCTTTATAACTGCAAACTGTCTTCTGCAATTTTACGAACGAGTTTCAACATTTAGACGTAAAACTGCATTTAGACGTAAATCGGCTTTCCTCGCACAATCATCAGATTTCAGTTTACGTTTATGTCTTGATTTCAACTGCATACTGCCTTCTGCGAGTATACAAACGAGTTTCAAAGTTCAGACGTAAATCTGCGTTTAAGACGTAAATCTACGTTTAGACGTAAATCTACGTTTAGACGTAAATCTGCGTTTAGACGTAAATCTGCTTTTTGCAGATTACTTTTTGAGCTATACAATAGTAGCACATTGTCTTTATACTTCTGCTTAAACTGCGCTTAGACGCAAACTGTGTTTAGACGTAAATTGCGCTTAGACGCAATCTGCGCTTAGACGTAAACTGCGCTTAGACGCAATCTGAGTTTAGACGCAATCTGCATTTAGACGCAAACTGCATTTAAACGTAAACTGCACTTAATCATACGTAATCTTAGAATCGGCTTTTGCATCAAAATAGTTTTTATCGAACGAACGCAGCTTTCGTTTTTAATCGCTGAAATATTTCCGCTGCACTAATTCACCCCCCCCCCCCTCTTAGTGCTCTCGATCCTAACAATTGGTATCAGAGCGGGGTATTTCTCATTTCGGATTTACACCCGAGAGAAATGACTCTTCAAGAGGGCTTTTCGGTCTTTCGTCCACCGTTCTTTAACGGATTGGACTACACTTATTGGAAAACTCGAATGAGAGTTTTCTTAATTTCTCTAAATCTGAATTTATGGAATATCATTGAAAACGGTTTTCAACTTCCCTCTAAACCGATGAACGAATGGTCGGATTTAGAGAAGAAGTATTTTTCTTTAAACGGAAAGGCTATGAATGCCTTATTTTGCGCTTTGGACAAAAATGAGTTAAATCGGGTTTCTTTGTGCGAAACGACTTTCGATATTTGGCGCACTCTTGAAATATGCACGAGGGAACTAGTAGAGTCAAAGACTCGAAAGTTAATATTTTACTGCATGATTTTGAGCTTTTTCATATGAAACCAAGCGAAACCATTGTTGACATGTACACCCGTTTTACGGATGTCGTCAATGGTTTAAAATCACTTAGTAAAAGCTTTTTGGATTTTGAACTAGTTAACAAAGTTTTGCGCTCACTTTCTAAAACTTGGGATTCAAAAGTAACTGCTATTCAAGAATCAAAAAACCTAAACAACTTACCACTTGAAGAACTAATTGGTTCATTGATGACATATGAAATGGTGCACAATGCACATGATGAACATATTGAACACAATCACCTTCCAAAGAACAGGAAGGATTTGGAACTCTGGACAAATGAATGCCACTTGAGCGATGACTCAAGTGATGAGGACAATGATGAACAAACCAACCTTCCAAAGAACAGGAAGGATTTGGGACATAGAACATTTGAAGACCACTGGAGTATAAGCTCAAGTGATGGTGAACTTAAACTACAAATGAAACGAAAATTAAAAAGCAAAAAGAATGGAACTACTTGCTTTAAACGCAAGAAGAAGAACAAAAATTGGGATGAATCGAGCTCCTCTGAAGACGAGAAAGTCAACAAAAGCGAGGCGGCAAACTACACCTTACCAGCCTACGACATTGAGGTAATTAAAATGCCTTTGGTTTATTTTAAAATTACTTGATGCTTTCATGATATATTTTCTTTTTTAGTTTAGAATTAATTTTCTTGAAAATTACATGTTTAAAAATAAAAATACAAAAAATTATGATCATGCTGATAATTTCGAAAATGATAATATTGCATGATAAACAAATAAAATGATTTTGATCATGGTTAAGAAGTAATAATGTGTATCATGTTTGATTAACATTGTTGAATGAAATCACGTTTGATTTAAAGTAATACATAAAGATGTAATATTAAATGGTTATTAATAATTTTATGCATGAGATTTTATGTTATCCATGATCATGAGCTTGTTTGATCTTCTTGATTTAATTTCAAGATCTATAGCAAAAATCATGTCTGAATATATGAAAGTGTTAATTTCATTTTCGGATTCACTTAACAATTGGTATCCTAACAATCAGATTCTCTCATACACTTATGAAAAATATTTTTCTAAAATGGATTTGATGAAATGATTCCTGCTTATAAATTCCATCTTGAAATATGAATGATAGTGTTTTTGCTTGCAAAGATTTGTTTCACATTCATATCTCCTATGATTCATGTGCAGAAAAAGAATTTATAAATCATAATACAATGAGATTTCTTATGCAAAAATAAAGTGCTTTTGTGATTCTTTGCTAAAGAGAATAATCATAATCATGATCTTGATAATTATAACATGAAGCTCTTTATAAATCAAGATCGTTCATTATGCTCCCTACATTTATCAAAAAGGAGTTCTTCAAATGAAATGTAATTCAATGAAGTGTCATATTGATATCTTGAAACTTGGAATATTTTAAAATGTGATCTTGATAAGAATGTTTCAAGTTGCTCTTTGTACTATATCTTTTCGAATGAATCATGAGCATTGATATTATATATTTTATAATACAAGATTTCTTTGCCTTATGTCTTGAACTTTCATGCTTATCTTAATTTGGCATATAAAGACTAAGGCATGCTTAGAAAAAAAAGAATCTCTTAAAAAAAAAAAAATGCTTTTCCCATCTGATCGAGATTAATGATTTCATGATATTTTGTGAATCTCGAAATTAATTTTAATGACTTGATTATGAATTTCAAGTTAATGATTTGATTTGAATAAGTTTTATCTAAATCATAATCTTGATCTTGCAAAATTGAAGTCACAAATAATATCTTGTGGTATTCATGAATTGATACTCACAATATGAAAGCATTGATATTCATGACATGAATTGGATTGAAACATTGTATGCTTAAATTAATCAGTCTCCTATGTTTCAAAAATTCCTTAAATGCCTTATGTGATGATTGAAAACTAACTTGCTTTATGATGAATCACAAATTATGACTTGATCCATGATGTAAATGCCTTGAAATGATTGAAATATTTAACACTTTTATGCTCTTCCCCCTACTTTCTTCTTATTTTCAATGATAAAATGGGGAGAAGTTTTGATCATACATGGTAGGATAATAATTTGACAAAATTGATACCATCATGAAACATTTATGATGTGCAATTATGCATGCAATACTTGTGCTTTCTAATTATGATGTGATGTATTGCATATGATGTAAATCATGATTTAAAATGCTATGAGTGCCAAGTTACACATTTTGAGAAGAAATTGTTATATTGAAACATTAATGTAATTATGAATGGTGATATGATATCATGCATGTAATACTTCAACTTATGATAATGATGCATGTAATGATAAAATATTCATGATGAAAAATTATCTTGACATTCATAACTTGATTATTCATCCTTTGTCATGATTTTGAAATCGTTGTAAAAGGAAAAAAGAACTACAAAACTGTATTCTCTCTTTCTTTTTTACAATGACAAAGGGGGAGATAGCTAGCTTGTACAAGTCAAGAAGATGCAAAAACTTCATTGCTAGCTTGTTGGTCTAAAGAGAAGCAAAAAGTTGCTATCTCAAAAGAAGCAAATGTGCTATCCTGCCTATCTCAAGAGGCAAAAATGCTAACTTGTGCATCTAGCAAAGTGAGCAAAATTTTCAAGAAGCAAGAGTTGCCTTCTTGAACATCTCTAATTTGCTAGCTTGCATGATGTAGAACTTGCTATCTTGAACATTACCAAAAGTGCTATCTTATATGCTATAAAACTTGCATATCTAAAACTTGATAGCATGAATGTTCTAAGCATGATTCAACACTTGCTATATTTTCTAGCAAAATTGCATGATGATAAAACTTGATATTATGTTTTTCATGCAATGAGTTGAACCAATAACACAAACACTTGATTGTGATACTTCTCCTTTTTGTTGATGACAAAGGGGGAGAAGTATGTTGATGAAAGTATGTTGATGACATGACATGTGATGCATAAGTTTACGTATATGTTCATGTTGACATGTTGCAAGTATTCATGATGAATATTTCAATGACTTGAATTCAGTTTGAATTCAAGGTTCTATCAATATGGCATATTGATAGGGGCAGTTTGTTTAAACTCCGGGAGTTAAGTTTAACTCCGTCATCAAGTGGTTATTATCATCAAAAAGGGGGAGATTGTTCAATCTCGTATTTTGATGATGAAACTACTTGATATATGTTTATGATTTAATCTGCGTTTTGAGTGACGCAGGATGCTTCGATCAGGATGAGACAATTAAAGCAGGAAAATCATGTTGTGCCGAAGGAACATGTCAGATGATTGGACGTCGGGCCGGTGGATCGGTCAACGTATCGACAGAAGGCTTCGGGCCGTGGAATCGGGCATCGGGCCAAGAAGACCGGGTATTGTGCCAAGGATATCGGAGTTGCGGAGTCAACTGGCCGATTGGGCAATAGGCTGTAGGAGAGGACGATGCGCCGAAGAATCGGACGAAGCGTCGAGGGACCAATGACATGTCGGACAACTTGGTTAATTGCTTAGGATTAATTGTCTCGATCGAAGTTTTGTTTTAAGTGTGCAAGATTAACTACAATGAAAGTTAGACAAGCAGCAAGAGTTGCGCCGGAGTCAAGTTCATGATCACTTTGGGAGTTCGAGAGTTCGACGGAAGTTCGGACGGTCGTCGGAGGTTCTGCGAGAACAGATCCGAGAAGTCCAGAAGCTTGCCAAGCGAAGCTCGTCGGAACACGCCAAGTGGATCGTCGCAAAGTCCAGGAGTTTGCCGGATGTCCGCAGAAGAATCACCGAGGGTTCATCGGATGATCGACGGAAGTTCGCCGGAAACTCGCCGGAAGAAGCGATTGACGCATCGGAGCAAAGCTGCAGAAATTGTCTTAGATTTAATCATAGTTAGCACGTTGATTAAGTTGGAAAATGGGAGTTGATCCCATTAGCATAATCTTGGGGCAATTGGGCCCCTGAAAAGATTGAAATTGGGCCGAATGGAGCTAACCATTCGGACCCTGATTGCACTAGGAGGTGCAACCGCCTAGGGCAGGAGGTGGCACCGCCTGGGCTAAGCCTCCCAGCGAGACTGGGCGGTGTAACCTCCCCAGCCAGGAGGTGGCACCGCCTGAGCTCAGTCTTCGAGCTAGACTGGGCGGTGCAACCTCCCTGACAGAGAGGTGGCACCTCCTGAGCTCAGTCTTCGAGCTAGACTGGGCGGTGCAACCTCCCTGACAGAGAGGTGGCACCGCCTGAGCTCGGTCTTCGAGCAAGACTGGGCGGTGCAACCTCCCTGACAGAGAGGTAGCACCGCCTGAGCTCGGTCTTTAAGCTCTGCCAGGCGGTGCAACCTCTCCAGTCAAGAGGTGCAACCGCCTGATCCCGAAATTCCGGGATTTGATCGTTTTGAGCTCCAAATTTGAATTGGGTTGGGGCCTATAAATACCCCACCCATTCAGCACTAAAGGGATAACAGATCCACACCGAATTCTTGATCTTTTCAGTGATTCTAAGAGCTCAAATTTGTGTAAAGTCCAAAAGTTCTCCTCTTTTCTGTTCTTCAAGTCTTGAGTTGTAAAGAGAGGAGATAAAGGATCTGTAAGGGTTGTCTCCTGAGCCCGTCAAAAGGAGAGAAACTGAAAAAGGGCAGTTGGCCCCCGCCTATTGAAAGAAGGCTCCTAGTTAACGTCGGTGACCTCGCCGGTGGAGGAAGCCAAAAGTGGAGTAGGTCAAGACTGACCGAACCACTCTAAATCTCTGGTTTGTGTTTATTTTGAGCACTTTATCATTACTACAAACCTCCTACATAGCTACTGCTCTCTGCGCTTTTACAAACAAGTTTTTAAGTTCTAATCTTTCCGAATCTGGATTCAGACGTCAATAGGTGTTTTCGTACGATCTTTACATTGCAGCTTACATTTACATTTTGAATCTGTTTATAACTGCGAACTGTCTTCTACGCTTTTACGAACGAGTTTCCTTGCAGTTTACATTTACATTTTGATTCTATTTATAACTGCAAACTGTCTTCTGCAATTTTACGAACGAGTTTCAACATTTAGACGTAAAACTGCATTTAGACGTAAATCGGCTTTCCTCGCACAATCATCAAATTTCAGTTTACGTTTACGCCTTGATTTCAACTGCATACTACCTTCTGCGAGTATACAAACGAGTTTCAAAGTTCAGACGTAAATCTACATTTAAGACGTAAATCTGCGTTTAGACGTAAATCTGCGTTTAGACGTAAATCTGCTTTTTGCAGATTACTTTTTGAGCTATACAATAGCAGCACATTGTCTTTATACTTCTGCTTAAACTGCGCTTAGACACAAACTGCTCTTAGACGCAATCTACGCTTAGACGCAAACTACGCTTAGACGCAATCTGAGTTTAGACGCAATCTGCATTTAGACACAAACTGCGTTTAAACGTAAACTGCACTTAATCATAAGTAATCTTAGAATCGGCTTTTGCATCAAATTAGTTTTTATCGAACGAACGCAGCTTTCATTTTTAATCGCTGAAAGATTTCCGCTGCACTAATTCACCCCCCCCCCCCCCCCCTGTTAGTGCTCTCGATCCTAACAGTTCGATCACTTGTGACCTACATCCACTCCTCCGATTCCTCTTCCGTTGCGGCCACCGGCATCAACTAACGATCTTCCTTTACTTGGCAAAGATCAACCTCCTTCTTACACCCCTCTTCTCCTTTTACTGGGTCTAGGAGACAACCCTTACAAGCACTCACTCTCCTCTCTTAAACAGAATTCTAACACTTAAGCTAGAGGAGGGAAATTCTAGAGATTGCAGTAGTGTTTTCTCTCTTTTAATCTCTTTGTGGTTGTATCTTTTACCCAGGGATTGGAGGGGTATTTATAGGCTCCAAATCAGTTTGAATTTGGAGCTCAAAACTGTCATTTTTCGAAATTTCGGGGTCTGGCGGTTGCACCGCCTGACTGGGGCAGTTGCACCGCTGCCAGAGCTCGGAGACTGAGCTCCTGGGCTATGCCACCGCTTGTCAGGGGCGGTTCAATCGCTTGGCAGAGCTCGGAGACCGAGCTCAGGCGATGCCACCGCCTGACTGGGGCAGTTGCACCGCCCAGCTAGAGCTCGGAGATCGAGCTCAGGCGGTTCCATCGCCTGTTAGGGGCGGTTGCACCGCCCAACCAGAACTCAGAGACCGAGCCCTGAGCGATGCCACCGCCTACCCAGGCGGTGCCACCTCTAGGCGAGAGATCTGGGTCCGAATGGGTTGATCCATTCGGCCCAATCTTATTCTTTCAAGGGCCCAATTGCCCCTAGATTACGTTAATGGGATCACCTCTCAATTCTCACTTAATCATCGTGCTAACTACAACAATTCTTAAGACTTTTACTACAGCTTGCTCCGGTGCATCAATCGCTTCTTCCGGCGAACTTCCGCCGATCATCCGATGAACACTCGGTGATGCTTCTACGGACTTCCGGCCAAACTCCTGGACTTGCGATGATCCACTTGGCGAGTTCCGACAAGCTTTTTTTGGCAAGCTCCTGGACTTCTCGGATTTGTTCCCGCAGAACCTCCGATGACCGTCCGGACTTCTGTCGAGCTCTCGAACTCCCAACGTGATCATAGTCTTGACTCCGGCGCAACTCCTACTGCATGTCTTACTTCCATCGTAGTTAATCCTACACACTTAAAACAAAACTTCAATCAAGACAATTAATCCTAAGCAATTAACTAAGTTGTCTGGCATGTCATTGGTCCCTCGACGCTTCGTCTGATTCTTCGGCGCATCGTCCTCTCTTGCGGCCTATTGCCCAATCGGCCAGTTGACTCCACAACTCTGATATCCTTGGCACAATACCCGCTCTTCTTAGCCTAATGCCTGAGTCCACGACCCGAAGCCATCTGTCGTTACGTCGACCGATCCACCGGCACGACGTCCAATCTTCTGACATGTTCCTCCGGCACAACATGATTTTTTCTGCTTTAATTGTCTCATCCTGATCGAAGCTTCCTGCATTACTCAAAACACCGATTAAATCATAAACATATATCAAGTGGTTTCATCATTAAAATATGAGATTCAACGATCTCCCCCTTTTTAATGGTGACAATCACTTGATGACGAAGTTAACCTTAACTCCTAGAGTTTAAACAATGTCCCCCTATCAATATGCCATATTGATAGATCCTTGAATTCAAACTGAATTCAAGTCATTGCAATATTCATCATGAATACTTGTAGCACATCATCATGAACTTATGCATAAACTTATGCATAACATGTCATATCGTCAATGGAGTTAACCTTAACTCCTAGAGTTTAAACAAACTCCCCCTATCAATATGCCATATTGATAGAACCTTGAATTCAAACTGAATTCAAGTCATTGCAATATTCATCATGAATACTTGCAACACGTCATCATGAACATATGCATAAACTTATGCATCACATGTCATGTTGTCAACGGAGTTAACCTTAACTCCCAGAGTTTAAACAAACTCCCCCTATCAATATGTTATATTGATAGAACCTTGAATTCAAACTGAATTCAAGTCATTGCAATATTCATCATGAATACTTGTAACATGTCATCATGAACAAATGCATAAACTTATGCATCACATGTCATATCATCAATATACATCTCCCCCTTTGTCATCAACAAAAAGGAGAAGTACCACAATCTAGTGTTTGTTATATAAGTTCAACTTATTGCATGAAAAATATAGTATCAAGTTTTATCATCATGCAATTTTGGAGCTAGAAAATTTAGCAAGTGTTATATCATGCTTAGAACACTCAAGCTATCAAGTTTTAGATATACAAGTTTTATAGCATACAAGATAGCACTTTTGGTAATGTTCAAGATAGCAAGTTCTACATCATGCAAGCTAGCAAATTAGAGATGTTCAAGAAGGCAACTCTTGCTTCTTGAAATAGGAAAATTTTGTCAACTTTGCTAGATGCGCAAGTTAGCATTTTTGCCTCTTGAGATAGGCAAGATAGCACATTTGCTTCTTTTGAGATAGCAACTTTTTGCTTCTCTTTAGACTACAAGCTAGCAATTTTTACGATATCCAAGTTTCACAATATACAAGCTAGCAAAAATTTCAAAAGGAAATGCAAGATAGCTTTCTTGTGTAAGCTCATGATTCTTACTTTCTATTGCAATGTGCAAGTTGCAAGTTTTGCTTCTTGAGATAGGCAAGATAGCACTTTTGCAATTTTTGTTTCTTAAGATAGGCAAGCTCTTTCTTCTCTTTTGAGAAGTGCCATTTTTGCTTTCTTTGCAAAGTGCAAGCTAGCAAAATGCCAAACTAGTAAGAGATAATGTTTTACATGAGGCAAGCAAACAATTTGGCAAATGTTACATTTGCATCTTCTCTTTTGAGAAGTGCAATTTTTGCTTTCATCTTGAATTGTGAAAGCTAGCTAGTTGCCTCTTTTCATGATGTCCACGCTAGAAATTCTTACTCCCCCTTTGTCATTGTCAAAAAGAAGGGAAGACCCTTACATCAATTTTTATATTATGACAAAGATAACTATCAATCTTATTTGTGCATCATTATATATTCAAATTAAAACACACAATTTCAAAAACCTTATTTTTCATGCATGATACCGAAAAATAAATCAATCATCATTAATAGACATATCATACATGATACTCAAACATTAAAATTTTTAAGCATTTATCAACATGTTGATCATGATACAAAATATTTATCATTTAAAGCATTCATGATACACATCATATGCAATAAATACATGATGTACATCAATATAATAAGTATTGCATACATCATTTTAACTTCATGAATATTTCATCATTGCATGTATCATAAAAAACATTTCAAGCCATGCAAGCCATAAATACAAAGAAATCATGTCATGAAGGATAAAATCATTTGAATACCAAAAGACATGATTCATATGGTAAATATCTTTTTTAAATAAAATATCAAAAAAATCATAGGAGTACAAAGAAGAGATCTTGTTTTAAAAGAAAATCAAGTAATAACTCCAAGAACTCATTCAAATCAAATAGTTAACTTGAAACTCATAATCAAGTCATCAAAATTAATTTTGAAATTCATAAAATATCATGAAATCATTAATCTCGATCAGATGGGAAAAACATTTTTAAGTGATTCTTTTTCATCATGTTTATTTTCATGAGATTCATAAGATTGGTAAAATAAATTCATTAATCTCAATAGGATAGAAAATTATTTCCATTTCATACAATTGATTTCATGTTAGCATGCTTTTTCATTTATGTTAAATAAAAACATGAATCAACGTTTAGTATCAAAAAATGAGTTTCGTCATAAAACCACAAGATCAATAGATTCTAAAAAATAAATTGTTTTATATATTCAGACATTAACACTTTCATATATTTAGACATGATTTTTGCTATAGATTTTCAAATTTAATTATGAAGATAAAACATGCTCATGATCATGGATAACATAAAATCTCATGCATAAAATTGCCAATCATTGTATCAAAAACATTTAATATTACATCATTATGCATTACTTCAAATCAAACATGATTTCATTTAATCAAAATCGAGAGACAATAATGGAAATCAACATGATACATATTATTAATTCTTAACCATGATTTCATATTTTCAATCAAAATCATTTTGTTTGCTTATCATAAAATGTGCAATATTATCATTTTCGAAATTACTAGCATGATCTTAATTTTTGTATTTTTAATTTTAAACATGTAATTTTCTTGAAAATTAATTCTAAACTAAAAAAGAAAATACATCATGAAAGCATCAAGTAATTTCAAAATAAATCAGGGGGATTTCGATTACCTTATCATTGAAAGTGGTTAAGGCGTAGTTTGCCACCTCGCCTTTCCTGATTTTCTCCTCATCTTCGGAGGAGCTCGATTCATCACATTTTTTGTTCTTCATCTTTGGCCTCTTCCTCCATTCAAGTTCATTATTTATTTTAGATTTTTGTTTAATAAACTTATTAAGATTTAGTGTTCGAAGTTCAAGTTCATCATTGTCCTCATCACTTGAGTCATCGCTCAAGTGGTATTCATTCATCCGGAGTTCTAAATCCTTCCTGTTCTTTGGAAGGTTGTTTTGTTCATCATGTTCATCATATGCATTGTGCACCATTTCATATGTTATCAATGAACCGATAAGTTCTTCAAGTGAAAAAATACTTAAATCTTTTGTTTCTTGTATTGCCGTTACTTTTGATTCCCAAGCTTTAGAAAGTGATCATAAAACTTTACTAACAAGTTCAAAATTCGAGAAACATTTGCCAAGAGCTTTTAAACCATTGACGACATCCGTGAAACGGGTGTACATGTCGCCTATAGTCTCGCTTAGTTGCATTCGAAAAAGCTCAAAATCATGCAATAAAATGTTAACTTTCGAGTCTTTGACTCTACTAGTTCCCTCGTGCATGATTTCAAATGTTCGCCAAATATCAAAAGCCATTTCGCATGTAAAAATCCGATTAAACTCATTTTTATCCAAAGCGCAAAATAAGGCATTCATAGCCTTTGCGTTTAAAGAAAAATACTTCTTCTCCAAATCCGACCATTCATTCATCGGTTTAGAGGGAAGTTGAAAACCATTTTCAATAATATTCCATAAATCCAAATTCATAGAAATCAAGAAAATCTCATTCGAGTTTTCCAATAAGTGTAGTCCAATCCGTTAAACAACGGTGGACGAAAAACCGAAAAACCCTCTTGAAAGCTATGAAGAGCCATTTCTCTCGGGTGTAAATCTGAAATGAGAAAAACCGGGCTCTGATACTAATTGTTAGGATCAAGAGCACTAAGAGGGGGGGGGGGGGTGATTTAGTACAGCGGAAAACTTTTTACGTTTAAAACTGAGTTCGTACGACAAAGTCGATTTCAGTAGAAAATTCGATTCATAAATCACTTTAACTTGTGATTAGGCAAGAGACAGTTAAAACAAATATGTTAAGGCAGTTTGCTGTTGTGATAGAAATCAGAATGTAAGCGCAAACTAAAATACGATGTTCGTACGAGAAAATCGATTTACGTCTAAACACGATTCAGAAAGTATTGAGCTTGGAAACGCAGACGTAAAAGTGCAGAAGGTAGTAAGCTTATAAAGGAGGGTTGCAGTAAGGAAAATAAGCTTAAAGTAAATGCAAACCAGAGACAACGAGAGTTTATAGTGGTTCGGTCACTCGTGACCAACATCCACTCCTCTGATTCCTCTTCCGTCGAGGCCACCGGCATCCACTAACGATCTTCCTTTACTCGGCGAAGATCAACCTCCTTCTTACACCCCTCTTCTCCTTTTACTGGGTTTAGGAGACAACCCTTACAAGCACTCACTCTCCTCTCTTAAACAGAATTCTAACACTTAAGCTAGAGGAGGGAAATTCTAGAGATTGCAGTAGTGTTTTCTCTCTTTTAATCTCTTTGTGCTTGTATCTTTTACCCAGGGATTGGAGGGGTATTTATAGGCTCCAAATCAGTTTGAATTTGAAGCTCAAAACTATCATCTCCCGAAATTCTGGGGTCTGGCGGTTGCACCGCTGTCAGAGCTCGGAGACTGAGCTCCTGGGCGGTGCCACCGCTTGTCAAGGGCGGTTGCACCGCCTAGCAGAGCTCGAAGACCAAGCTCAGGCAATGCCACTGCTGACCTAGGCGGTGCCACCTTTGGGCGAGAGATCTGGGTCCGAATGGGTTGATACATTCGGCCCAATCTTGTTCTTTCAAGGGCCCAATTGCCCCTAGATTAAGTTAATGGGATCACCTCCCAATTCTCACTTAATCATCATGCTAACTACGATAATTCTTAAGACTTTTACTACAGCTTGCTCCGGTGCGTCAATCGCTTCTTTCGGCGAGCTTCCGGCGAACTTCCGTCGATCTTCCGATGAACCCTCGGTGATGCTTCTATGGACTTCTGACAAAACTCTTGGACTTGCGACGATCCACTTGGTGAGTTCCAACGAGCTTCTTTTGGTAAGCTCCTGGACTTTTCGGATTTGTTCCCGTAGAACCTCCGACGACCGTCCGGACTTCTATCGAGCTCTCGAACTCCCAAAGTGATCATAGTCTTGACTCCGGCGCAACTCCTGCTGCATATCTTACTTCCATCATAGTTAATCCTGCACACTTAAAACAAAACTTTTATCGAGACAATTAATCCTAAGCAATTAACCAAGTTGTTTGGCATGTCATTGGTCCCTCGACGCTTCGTCCGATTCTTCGACGCATCGTCCTCTCCTACGGCCTATTGCCCAATCAGCAGTTGACTCCGCAACTCCGATATCCTTGGCACAACACCCACTCTTCTTGGCCTGATGCCCGAGTCCATGGCCCGAAGCCATCTATCGTTACGTCGACTGATCCACCGGCCCGACGTCCAATCTTTTGACATGTTCCTCTAGCACAACATGATTTTTCCTGCTTTAATTGTCTCATCCTGATCAAAGCATCCTGCGTTACTCAAAACGTAGATTAAATCATAAACATATATCAAGTGGTTTCATCATCAAAATATGAGATTCAACAGTAACCAGCTCGATGCATGGAGTACAACCTCAAGGAGGCGGGCGAAGTCACGTAACCTTTGCCTTCTCAACCCTTAAGAGAATGGGCGAAACCGAGTACCCCAATTCTCTTATCTATCCAACAGAGGAGCTCTCACAAGTTTAAAGACCCCTCGAAGATAATGGAAGACAATAGTTGTTAAATCCTCACCAACGGTGATCAGTGCTATTGAGAGTAGATTGTCCACTTCATTTCCCAATGAAATGCCAATCGAAAGAGGAAGTGATGCGAACCTACTTGGATGTGACAACTAAGTGAAAGAAGAGTCAATGAGCAAATTTTGTGGAGGAAGGACCCAAAACTTCAGAAGTTTGCAAGACGATGCTCGTTAAAGCTCCAATAAGCATCCACCCAATTCAAGCAACATGAGGCATTTGAGAGATTGGCATAGTAAGGATGGTCTTTTCCTTCATTTAGAGGATCCGTAGGAACCAATAGGGATCAACACAACTCAGCCAACCCCACACTAGAGTCAAAGTTATTGGTGAGTTGAAGCAGCATGGCGGATTAAAGGTTCGACTACTCAAAAACAATAGTGGAGAGCAGTTGGGAGCCAAGAGGCACATTATAGCTGGAGCAGAAGATTGAAGACTCAGTAAAGGCAAGGAGTTGTAGTGTCGATAAAGGCTTCGATGAGGACGTCAAAGGAATAAGTGGGAGAGAATGTCACAGATAAATTTCAAAACAGGATGTTTGATATAATGCTTATGTATGTTCATGTCTTTTGGTATGTTCATGCTTTATATAGCATGTAGAGGGACGACCAAAGGCTTAATAGTCCCATTTTAGTTAGGTGGGTGGCCGCTTTAAGCTTGTAAATAAAGGTTGTGTCATGAGGACACGTGTGAGAGATTTCTGGTCTGTAATGGACCATTTTAACCCTTTGTTGTGTAACTGTTCAGAGCTTGTAAAGTCTGTTTGTAATTTGCATTGTCTATTAAGTGTTTTCGGAGATATTTGCTTATGGATCCCGAATGAGGCATTTTCTCTAACTCGTTCTCTCTTTTGTGGGTCCTAAGGGACATGGGAGGCTTCGGGGAGGCTGACCTTTGCGGACGGATACGCAAGGGTGCCGCACGACTTAGGCAAAACCAGCTAAGTCCGTGACAAGTTGGCCCATAATTAAGTTAATGGGATTACCTCTCAATCCTAACTTAATTTACACTATAACTATGATAATTAAGATAATTTATAGTGTATCTTGATTCGGTACATCAATTGCTCTTCCGGTGAGCTTCCGACGTACTTCTAACGAACATCTGACAAACTCTCGGTAATGTTCCGGTGGACTCCCGACAAGCTCCTAGACTTTACGACGATCTTCTTGATGAGTT